>NC_064859.1:13401459-13676459 GCF_024139225.1 Suncus etruscus
AAGAAATAATCCAGACCAGACTGAGGGTAAAACACGTGTAGTCTGGCAGTCTTCTACCTAGTATGGAGCTGACTGCCTGCTAGAACTACTGTTTTTATTGAGTACAGAGATCACCCTGGGTGGAGCAGTAAACCCACCCAGGATTACAAGTAAGACCTTCTTTGTTTGGGGTTGTTGTAAACAAACAGATACAAAGAAACCAGGGATAAACTTTGTTTTAGTTAAAATAAGGTGTAGGGCCCAGAGAGATAGCACAGCAGTGTTTGCCTTACAAGCAGCCGATCCAGGACCTAAGGTGGTTGGTTCGAATCCCGGTGTCCCATATGGTTCCCCGTGCCTGCCAGGAGCTATTTCTGAGCAGACAGCCAGGAGGAACCCCTGAGCACCGCTGGGTGTGGCCCAAAAACCAAAAAAAAAAAAAAAAAAGTTAAAATAAGGTGTAACCCAACAACATCCACACACAAAAATAAAATAGAAGCAAGTAAAAGTCTCTTGGGAGGTAAACCAGGGTCCCTAAACAAGAAGATGCAACAATGTAAAATTCAGGTCGGAACTCCCATAATTTCCAGTGACTGTCCACTGTCATCTTGGTCTGAGGTCCCTGACTTGAGAACAGAACAGTCACGTAAGCCATTCAGTCATGAAGGACAGACATCTGCTTCCTAGGAGCCCCTGACACGTGGAAAAATATAAATAAGCACCAGACATTTTTGTTTTGTTTTGTTTTAGTTTTGGTTTTGGGGTCACACCCGGCAGCGCTCAGGGGTTACTCCTGGCTCTATGCTCAGAAATTGCCCGCCCCTGGCAGCCTCAGGAGACCATATGGGATGCCGGGATTCGAACCACCGTCCTTCTCATGCAAGGCAAACACCCTAACTCCAAGCTATTTTTCCAGCCACATGCACCAGACATTGATCTCATGTGCACATGCTCCTGTGAAGATGCTCAGGCCCACTTAGAACTCTGAGGGCTGGAGTGATAACACAGCAGGGAAGGAGTTTGCCTTGCATGCAGCCGACCCCAGCATCCCATATGGTCCACTGAACCTGCTGGAAGTAATTCCTGAGCATAGAGCCAGGAATAACCCTGAGTGTGGCCCCAAAACAAAACAAATAAAAAGGATACTCTGATTCGATATCAGGTGTCAGAAATCAATTAGAGGAGACTTTGGTTATATTTAAATGAAATGTTTGTGCATTTCCACCTGAAGATGACCTAGATTCCTTTTCTCTCACTCCCTCTCTCTTTCTCCCCTCCCCTTTCTCCTTTCCTCTCTCTCCTTCTCTCCCTCACTTTTATCTTTCTATCTGCCTGTAATTGAGTTACTCAGATGTATGCAAAGTAAATTAATAATTATGTACATGAGCCCTAGGGAAAAAATACTAAGCTTCGACCATATTGATACTGGCTTGAAATGGTAGGATTTCTTCTAATTCTATTAGTATTTATACTTCTAACATGTTTCCTTATCTTCCTAGATAACTCTTTTCTTATGTGTTAGGGATTTGGGAGCAGTGAATAAGTAAATTAAATTCATTCATTTAACACAAGCTCATGTTATATTGGTCTAATGGTGGCATTGGTAGGCCAAATGATTTGACATTAATTGAAGATAGACTGTAATTCAAGATAGACTGTAATTCTTTTTTTTTTTTTTTTTTGGTTTTTGGCCACGCCTGGTAATGCTCAGGGGTTACTCCTGGCTATGTGCTCAGAAGTCGCTCCTGGCTTGGGGGACCATATGGGACACCGGGGGATCGAACCGTGGTCCGTCCAAGGCTAGTGCAGGCAAGGCAGGTACCTTACCTCTAGCGCCACCGCCCAGCCCCTAGACTGTAATTCTTTCACTTTCTCCTGTTCACAAAAGACCGATGTCTATGTGTCTACATTTAATTCATCTGTAACATTGCCTTTGTTTATACCACACAGAGTTTTATTGTGTGTATATATGTATATATACATATATAAATGCATGATAAGGCAGTTGAAAAAGTATATTTACCTCACTAGTTTTCCTTTCTGTCAAAGATTAGTTTTAAAAAAAAAACTCCTGTTGGTTTTATTACCAAGAAAACATGTCCTTTGAGAAACAAAGTTACTATTTTCACAGAACTAGTCCATTTGCTACTTGGACACTGTTCATGAAATAACAATGATTATGAAATGTTCATATTCCCAGTCTCAGTTACTGCTAGGACCAAAAAAGAACTGTGGTAAAAAGCCATGAAGAATCCAGATTCCAGAAGATTCTACCGTTTATTTTGTAGAAGAGAGGGGCTGTGATCAGCAGTGCTCAGGGAACCATGGGGTACTGGGGACTATGATGTTGAAACACAGCTCTGTCCTGTGCTCCAGCCCTCTGAGCAACCTCCAGTCTCCTGAACCTATTTTTTCAATCTAGACTTCTCATCCCACGGAGAGCAGCTGGAAGGATTTCACTACACTTCTATCCCCCACTCACTTTTGATTTTAGTTTACCCAGAATGAAAGCAGGTCATTTCTCCTTCCTGGCACTGCTAGAAAGTTAGTCACTCCAGACTCCCTTAATTATGGGGGAGAAAGTTAAGTTAAGAATTTTCTTATTTCGGGGCCCGGAGAGATAGCACAGTGGTGTTTGCCTTGCAAACAGCCGACCCAGGACCAAAGGTGGTTGGTTCAAATCCCCGTGTCCCATATGGTCCCCTGTGCCTGCCAGGAGCTATTTCTGAGCAGACAGCCAGGAGTCACCCCTGAGCAAAGCCGGGTGTGACCCAAAAACTAAAAAAAAAAAAAAAAAAAAAAGAATTTTCTTATTTCAATCATTGAAATTAGTGTTTGTATAAGAACATGAACTTGCTCACAGCCATACCACTAGCATGAAGAATAACACATTGCTGGTCTGCAGTAAACCTTGTTGATTGCATAATAGGTCCCATGAAAGGGCCTATCCACAAGATCAGTTGGCACTGAGTGAAAACATATAGGCACAACACAGTCAGCACCTTCAAGGATGGGAGTAGTCAGGAGGCAGCTGGGGAGCCATGCGCTTAGTCATCGGGAAGATCACAAAAGCCAAGGAATGAGAGGTTCATATCTCTTCAGAGGTGTGGAGAGCACAGAGGATGCTGAGATGGGAGTGTGAAAGGACTGTTAGAACTTGAGGAACTCTGCTGCCTCCATACCCCACTCCTGCAACTGGGAGTCCTTGCAAACTTCTTTGGCTGCTTCTATAATCTAAAATTGTGAATGTTCTACACCCATCTGTTGGATCTATATCCAAGTAGAGCATTTACTCTATTGGGCATGGAAGATGTAAGAAGAGTGATTTTAATATAGGTGGGGTGATCAGATGTTTGTGGTTCTAGCTCCACAATTGAAAGGTCCTTCTCTACTCAAGGAAAACTTGCACGTCACCTGATACAGATCTCATGGGTTTCTCAAGAATGCCAGAAATGCTTGACCAGTAGTAGCTCCAGTTCCTTGCTTTAGGGAATATTTCAAGCCAGTTGGTTTTCAGAGATATTGTTGCTCATAAATGAAAGATTGATGTAAGCTACAAATTCATCTCCAGGTAACTTTTTGCAGCTTCAAATACCAAGGACAATAGATCAAAGGGACAAGAAACACTTGTCTACCTGGAATGAAATGAATCTGAAAAAATGAAGAGAAAGAATGAGATTCTAAAGCTTCTCAGAGAGGTTTGTACCACCATTATATTACACCAATACCTACATCTCTACTTTTATATTAACATTATTATTGTTCTTGGTTAGAAATATACTTTGATGCTGAAACTAGAGGATGCTCCACATCAGCCTGACTTCGATGAAAGAAATGCATTGAATCCAAAATCTTTAAATATAGGAACCTGATACCAACAACAGCTAAAGTGTGAAAAAGTTTCACCGCGACCACGGAGAGTGACTCGGGTTGGACAGACTGGTATGCCTGGAGCCCAGAGTCGGTCTTATGCTAATAAGCCTTGGGGGTGAGGCCTTCTTGTAATCAGGTCAAGGGTTTTTTTCCATTTTCCCCATATTTTTCTGGGCCTATGCAAACAATGGCAATTGCCACTGTCACATCTTTACTTTTTTTAACTCTTATCCTTTAAGAAAAAAAAAACAACTTACTGAATTTAAAAGCATAACTGTAGTAGAATGTCTGTCTTCAAATACAGGCAGGGCTTTGGAAGGGAGGGAGGCAAAGGGGTGTGTTCTGTTTGTGACTGTAACCCAACTATAATCATGTTACTTAAATGAAAAATATATTTAAAAAATATATACTTTCGGGGCCGGGAAGGTGGCGCTAGAGGTAAGGTGTCTGCCTTGCAAGCGCTAGCATAGGACGGACAGCGGTTCGATCCCCTGGCGTCCCATATGGTCCCCCCAAGCAAGGGGCGATTTCTGAGCACATAGCCAGGAGTAACCCTTGATCGTCAAATGGGTGTGGCCCAACAACCAAATAAATAAATAAATAAAAATAAAAATATATACTTTGAGGGGGGATGCTTTATTTTCTATTTTATGGCCTCTCACTTGATTTCTTCAGACTCTGTCCTAAGTCAAGGCACAAACAGAAGTGTTTGTCTATTAACCAAGAATAGGGTTTCCTAAAATGGACGGGAAAATGGGGTTATTCAAATTTTGGAAGACACAGACAAGAGTCGTAAAATGAAATCAGTGATAGCCCTACAGTTTCTTCTAAAGCTCTTTATAGTTTGTACTAGTTTAAACAAAAACAAAACAGTATTTTTAAATTAAAATGTAAGTACAACACAACAATAAGACAAATACAGACTAAGTGAGTTAGAAGGCAAACACCTTTATAAATAACCATGATCTAAGTCAAGAAATAAAACTCTGCTCACATCAATCCCACCCAGAAGTCCTTCCATAACTACACAAGTGATAACCTTATTTTTCTCCAGAAGAAACCACTTTGTGAGTTTTAAAGGGATCTCAGCTTTTTCTACAGTATCATCACCCAAGTGTAATCAAGGTTCCCCTAGACTGTGATTGTTTAGTCTTGTCTGTTAAGTCTAGTCATCTTTATTACTCTAGAAGTTTCTCTGATGGTTTTCTTTATATCCTCTCTGTTAAAGAAAAAAAATTCCTCTCTTTTTTTTTTACTTCCTAAAGTAGCAGCTAGATCAAGTACATAATTAGATTCATATTAAATTGTTGGCTCTTGGGATCGGAGATATAGCACAGTGGTAGGGCATTTGCCTTGCATGCAGCCAATCCAGGACGATTGGTGGTTTAAATCTCTGGATCCCATATGGTCCCCCGTGCTTGTCAGGAATGAATTCTGAGCACAGAGCCAGAAGTAACCCCAGAGCGTCGCCAGGTATGATCCAAAAACAAACAAACAAAAAAATTGTTGGCTCTTCTTTACCTTTAGTTTGTCACTGTCTTAAATTTTTACTTTTCCTTTTTAATGTTTTTCTTTTTACAGTTAATACTCTTTTCACTTCTATTTCTCTTAAGATACTATCATAATAAAATCTGACTGAATGAGGGAAGTAGAAAGTCCATCTAGAGTACAGGCCAGTGTGGGGTGGGGAGGAAGGACAGTTGGGATATTGGCTATGGGAATGTTGCACTGGTGAAGGATTTTTTTTACATATATATAATATATATATTAAAAATCAAAAAGAAAAGAAAAGATAAGGCCTCCCAATTCTTAGTACAGGCTGTGTTCTTTAATGTATTGTAATTATATGATATGATTAATATATTAATTATGATTATATATGAAATATATAGTATGATTAATATATAATAATATTTACTGAGGCTATGCAAAACAAGAAAAGAAAAGGAAAACTTGTCACATCTGCTTTCCCTTTTTATTTATTTTAATTTTTTCCTTCTTTTAATTTTATTTATATCTTCTAGATAGGGGCTCCCACCTTTTTCATAGAACTTTAAAACTTGAATCATTTTGTTCTGCCTCATATATCCATGCTTTCCTACACATTAAGAAAATAAAGATGTGGATGGAACCCAAGATCAAGTGATCTCAGGAGCATTAGTGGGGAAATAAACCCCAAAAGGTCACATCTAAATTCCAGAGCCAAAGTCAAAGAAAAAAATTCAACAGACACATATTTTATCAAGCTTAACACAAAATGAACCTGTTGCTAAACAGGTCATTTAAACTAGTAGTTTAGGGGGTTAAGTGTGGAGGTATATGATGCATGCTGGGAACTGTAGTAGAAAGAGGCCTATACTGGTGGTGGGAATGTCCCTAATTCATTGTTATTCTATGCCTGAAATACAGCTGTGAAAGACTTGTAATTCACAATGGTCTCAATAAAAAACAATTAAGAAAAGAAAAAAAAAAGATACTATTTGTTGAAGAGGCTGTCAAGGAGTTGGGTACATGAAGTATAGTAAATATTACCTTTTCAATAACTGGTGCTGGGATCACTAACTAGATAATCAATGTAAAATAATGAAGCTGGACACAGAAGAAAATTCTAAGTAAGTTAAATACCTTGAAGTCAAAATCTATAAAGTACATTGGGAAAAAATCCTGGCAGAGTATCCCAAGACTTGGGTCTCAGTTATATGATTTTGTTTTGTTTTGTTTTGTTTTAGGGCCACACCCGGCAGTGCTCAGGAGTTACTCCTGGCTGTCTGCTCAGAAATAGCTCCTGGCAGGCACGAGGGACCATATGGGACACCAGGATTTGAACCAACCACCTCTGGTCCTGAATCAGCTGCTTGCAAGACAAACGCCGCTGTGCTATCTCTCCGGGCCCCCAGTTATATGATTTTCAATTATATGATTACATTGGCAAAGGCAAATAAATAAGTAAATGGAAAATAATAAATACATAAGTGGGACTACATCAATTAAAAAACTTTTTCATGGAATAAGATACACAGGGTAAAACTGAAAGATTCTCAGCTGAATAGAAGAAAATATCTGCACTCAACCAACACATAAGATAAAGGCTTAATATCCAAGACATAGTAAGAACCCGCAAATATCAACAATGAAAACCAAAATAATAGGGAGAGGAAATGAACAGCCACTTCTATAAAGAAATCAGAGAGATGGTCAAGGATACATGAAAAGCTGCTTATCATCAAGTGGGGGCACAAGGGAGATAGTGCAGGGCTGAGAGAACCTTCCTTCAAGTATGTGGTCATGAATTCAATTCTCTGGTGTCCCACATGAGCCAAGAGTGATTTCAGGGCCAGAGAGATAGCACAGCAGTAAGGCATTTGCCTTAGACGCAGAAGGACGTTGGTTCGAATCCCGGCATCCCATATGGTCCTCTGAGCCTGCCAGGAGCAAAATCTGAGTATAGAGCCAGGAGTAACCCCTGAGTGCTATTGGGTGTGATCCAAAAACAAAAACAAAAAAAATTAAATTAAAAAAAAGAAAGAAAGAAAAAGAAAGTGATTTCAGCAGCTCTGCTGACTTCAATCCTGCTGTTGCCAGCAATTTCCAGCAGTACCACTGCAAGGTATGAACAACACCAAGAAAGGGAGATGTGCTGGAGATAGCACAGTGGCGTTTGCCTTGCAAGCAGCCGACTCAGGACCTAAAGTGGTTGGTTCGAATCCCCGCGTCCCATTTGGTCCCCCGTGCCTGCCAGAAGCTATTTCTGAGCAGATAGCCAGGAGTAACCCCTGAGCACTGCTGAGTATGGCCCAAAAACCAAAAAAAAAGAGGAGGGTGGATCACTAGCTGGAGTAAGTTTCAGCATGCTGTATACCTGCGTATAGACGACCCCCAACTTTAAAGAAGTTTTTACCAAAAAAAAAAAAAAAAGAAGCTAAGTTTATAAGGGGCTGGCGAGGTGGTGCTAAAGGTAAGGTGTCTGCCTTGCAAGCACTAGCCAAGGAAAGATCGCGACTGCAGTTCAATCCCCCCCGCATCCCATATGGCCCCCCTCAAGCCAAGGGCAATTTCTGAGCGCTTAGCCAGGAGTAACCCCTGAGCATCCAATGGGTGTGGCCCGGAAAACCAAAAAAAAAAAAAGAAGAAGAAGAAAGGGAGATGCTTCTTCTTCTGCCTGGTGAGCACAAGAACAAAATAGATAAATTTAGAGGCACTCTATGAGCACCACCACCAAGGGCATGACCCCTGGTGAGCGACACAACTAGGCCTGTGTGGGGCCCTATCATTGCACCATCAACAGAAGAGAGGTCCATAGACAAAACACTTCAAGAGTTGAGTGACTTATGGGGCCAGAGAGATAGCATGGAGGTAGGGCATTTGCCTTGCATGCAGAAGGACGGCATCCCATAAGGGACAGAAAACTCTGACTCTTAAAAACCAAGGCAGCCTACCCTGATCTTCCCCCTCTCTTTTCTGTTCTGGCCAGTTCCTCTCATCATCCTGATCTGCAAGATTCTGCTCACATTTCTCAGGAGACCTTTTTCACCAACTGGCTCCACACAGCCCTCCTTTGACTTCAGGAGGTGTCTCCTTACGTTTACTTACCAGGGGTCTTATATGAAGTACGTTTATTGTTTTTGGGTCCAGGAACTGGACCTGCATTCTATAATTAGTTCCTGTGGCAGGAACCATCCTGAAGATCCATGGGCATCTTCTGGAAGCTGCAATCATTCACCGTGAGTTCTTGAGTACCTTTTGAGAATGAAGAGTGTAAGAATGTGTGTTAGGAGAAATGTGTGTGTGTATGTGTGTGTGCGTGTGGATGAGAGAGGGAAAGAGAGAAAGAGACAGAGAGAGACAGAGAGAGACAGACACACACAAAGAAAAAGAGAGAGACAGAGAACGAGAGCCTGTGAAGGGATGGGTAATATCTGGCCCATGGCCATTGAAGGCTCACAGAACCATGTGGTCTGACCTGGTACAAACTCATAAACTTCTTCTCAGCTGTGATTTCTCTGTAGGAAAGTCATAGATCTTTATTCTCAACAGACATCCCAAAGTAAGGTAAGGTCTATGGGAATATGGTCAGATCTCTCTCTCTCTGTCTCTCTCTGTCTCTGTCTGTCTGTCTGTCTGTCTGTCTGTCTCTCTCTCTCTCTCTCTCTCTCTCTCTCACACACACACACACACACACACACACACACACACACACACTTCTCCTAATAGCAAATTCTCAATGACTGCAACAACACAGTTAAAATTGAAGTCACTGCCACTGGGAGAAACCATTCTTTTAAAGCCAGTTCAGCGAGTAGGCCATTAAATCCAGGCTCACAGTTCATCTTCGAAGACATTTTTACAGTCTCTGTTAGGGACGGAGACAGTGAATGTGGTATGAGAGGTCAGGAGTGCATGGAGAAGTGCATGCAATGTTAATAGACTTGGGGGCAGCCATGCTTCAAGCCAGGCCTCAGTCCTAATTTATGGGAGCAAAAAAACTTCCCTGAAGTTTTATAACATTCTCTAAGACCTTTCCCTTGGCTGCAACCGAGAGCAAATCAAGCATAGGTCAGTTCAGGGTGACCTTAGAGTGACTTGTCACTCCTTAAAATATGATCTTGGATATATTCACTTTCACATATCAAAATCACACCAACTCCCTGATAGTTTACAGTGACAACTCATGTGGTCAGGGCTGCAGACCCCAGAGACTAGTGAGGAAAGTTGGGAGAAACAGGAAATTTGAGAAGCCTAACACCATAAGAATTGGGACATATTGGGACAGGAGAGATAGTGTGGAGGTGAAGCATTTGCCTTGCATGCAGAAGGTTGGTGATTTGAATCTCAGCATTCTATATGGCCCCCTGCGCCTGCCAGGAGCAACTTCTGAGCATAGAGCCAGGAGTAACCCCTGAGTGTGGCCGGGTGTGACCCCCCATTCCCCCCCAAAAAAAAGAATTGGGACATACAGACCATGGGATGCTCTCCTTTGGAATCCTGCTCTGGCTACTTCCTCTCTTCACTACATAAATACCTTATTCTTAGCTGGATTCTGATTTCCTTTACTTTTCGTCTTTACCTTTAGAAAACAAATGTTTGCTTTAAGTAATTTTTGCTTTCCATAAAAATTCTTTTGGGAAGACCTGAGCTTCCCAGAACAGGGGGACAGACGTTGAATGATAGCACTCATTGCGGAGTGGGGTGGGGAGGAACAGTATGGTAGTAAAATAAAAATAGAAACGAGGGCCAGAAGGACTGGTACATGGTAGGAAGCTTGCCCCAATGGGGTGGTGGTAGCAGAGAATGAATTTAGAGCAGAGAAGGGACCTCTATGACAATAACAGTTGAAAATGATCACTCTGGATAAGAATAGGGTATTGAAAGAAGGTAAAGTGATATACATGCTACCCCTTCGGCAATAATATTGCAAAACATTGTGTCTAAAAGAAAAAAAGGGAGAGGTGAGGGGCCAGAGAGATAGAATGGAGGTAAGGTGTTTGCCTTTCATGCAGAAGGATGGTGGTTTGAATCCCAGCATCCCATATGGTCCCCTGAGCCTGCCAGGAGAGATTTCTGAGCATAGGGCCAGGAGTAACCCCTGAGCACTGCTAGGTGTGACTCCCCCCCCCCAGAAAAAAAAATAAGGGGAGAGGAAAGAGAGAAACAGAGAGAGACAGAGAGAAAGAAATGTCTGCCATTGAGGCAAATTAAAGGTGAAGTGGTAGGAACATTAGTGGTAGGAAATGTGCACTGGTGTTGGATATTGTGCAGGGTGTTGTAAATTGTCTGACTGAAACTTGATCATGAACAAATGTGTAACTGTGTATCTCATAGTGATTCAATTAAAAATTTTTTTTACTCTTGTCTGCTTTTCAGAAATTCTACCAATTAATTGTTGTGGGGTACAAAGGAATTGTGAAGGCTCAGAGCACCTGCCTCCCAAATGTTTTGTCAGCAGTTCAAATTCCTGGTCTCCCACATGTTATAGCACCACAATCAAATGAGCAGCATGGCCAAGTGGAGCACTGTTAGGGAAACTCCACAAAGCCCCACTGCTAAGATAGTATCACCAGCAGGGCTGAAAGATGAACATTTAGTATCTCCTAGAAGGAAGAAGGTGTCCTATTGGATAGTTGTGAGAAAAAGAAAGAACCCAGGACAGACCTGGGTTCAATCCCTGGAGAAAAAGAAAAGGAAGGAAGGAAGGAAGGAAGGAAGGAAGGAAGGAAGGAAGGAAGGAAGGAAAGGAAGGAAAGGAAAGGAAAGGAAAGGAAAGGAAAGGAAAGGAAAGGAAAGGAAAGGAAAGGAAAGGAAAGGAAAGGAAAGGAAAGGAAAGGAAAGGAAAGGAAAGGAAAGGAAAGGAAAGGAAAGGAAAGGAAAGGAAAGGAAAGGAAAGGAAAGGAAAGGAAAGGAAAGGAAAGGAAAGGAAAGGAAAGGAAAGGAAAGGAAAGGAAGGAAAGGAAAGGAAAGGAAAGGAAAGGAAAGGAAAGGAAAGGAAAGGAAAAAGGAAAGGAAAGGAAAGGGGAAAGGAAAGGAAAGGAAAGGAAAGGAAAGGAAAGGAAAGGAAAGGAAAGGAAAGGAAAGGAAAGGAAAGGAAGGAAAGGAAAGGAAAGGAAAGGAAAGGAAAGGAAAGGAAAGGAAAGGAAAGGAAAGGAAAGGAAAGGAAAGGAAAGGAAAGGAAAGGAAAGGAAAGGAAAGGAAAGGAAAGGAAAGGAAAGGAAGCCTTTATAAAAAGCCTTTATAAAAGCCTTTATAAAGCTCCTTCCAGAACACTGATTTTAGCCTATATAGGTTGCTATAACATAACACCATCAATAGGGAGTTTAGACAATAGAAAGTTGTTTTTCATAATTCTCTAGCCTTAGAATCTGAGAATTCTGGGGCTGGAGAGGTGGCGCTAAAGGTAAGGCATCTGCCTTGCAAGTGCTAGCCTAGGACAGACTGTGGTTCAATCCCTGGTATCCCATATGGTCCCCCCAAGCCAGAGGTGATTTCTGAGCACATAGCCAGGAGTAACCTCTGAGTGTCAAACAGGTATGGCCCAAACAAACAAAACAAAACAAAACAAAGAATCTGAGAATTCTAAAGTCCAGGAAGACACTAACAAATTTGCTATCTATCTCCTAAACCTCTCTCCAAATCCTTACTGTGTCTTCACTCAGCAGAATTGAAAACTATTTCAAATGCAGAAAAAGGTCAACTTGACAGCAAACGCTTTGACAAGGACTTGAATATGCACAGACTCACTGCAGCCAATGCAAGACTTTAACAGAGCCTTGTTTGCAGGCAAATGGGGCTGGTTTATAATTCTTTCTTCTTGGATACCAGTTGGGATCCATATTAGAAAAGATACTAAAGCTGGTCCAATTGAAAGAGAAAGCCCTGGCCAGCAGTTCCTTCTGGAACTGACCATTGACCTAACACACACCTCATCCCCCAAAGGTTCATACTTTAAACATTTCTAACTGGATCATGGAGGGTAACAGGATGGACAACACCTAAAGCACATGACCAAGTAGGACCCAGACCAGCTAAGACCATTCTGGAACCTCGCATTTTCTGTGACATTTTTGTTCATTGCTAAGAAATACCAAGGGCCTTTAAAAGGCCCCACACAAAAAGACTCTTCACTCTAACTTAGTTCTACACTAACATCTTCCACATGCAGGGAGCTTCTTTCTCTTCCTTCTCCTTTACTTACCAATAAACTTTTCTACATTATAACTCTGAGTCTGAACATCATACCTATTCAATATGTTCAATCTTGAAAATATTGGAAAATTTGGGAACTGTGGATGACCACAGAGACCTGCATCACAATCACCAAAGATTTTAAATGTGTCAGGTCTGCATTTTATTTGCAAGAAAAGAACTACAAAAGTTGGAATATTCTGAAACAAACAGGTTCTTCCTCAGTTCCCTGCCAAAAAAACCCAAGAGTTATTCTTCCTTTCTCTCAATATCTTCCATTCCAACTTTCTATTCCACCCCTATTCAGTAAGAAGTAGCTTCATGTCCTGACTTTTACAGAAATGGATGGTCTTGACAATAAGCTTTAGTTTTTTGTTTGCTATAAATACACAACCTCACATGACCCCTTGGCCTTGTCTCCAAATAGTAAGGGATCTATATTCTCGTGCAATTGGGTAATAAATGCTAAACAATGCCCAGTCATTGATTGATGGGAAAGAACAGATACCAGATCCTCAGAGACATCCCATCTGCTAGCCTCACTAGAGACAAATGGTGCTCAATCGTATATCTCAATATTTTTCAAGGAACAAACCACTATCCACAAATGATTTATGAAATCACATCACATGGTCATCACATCTTCTCAGGTTCCTAGTAACTCAATAAACTTTGTTTTTTGTTTTGTTTTGTTTTCTTTCACACTGACTCTTGATTTTCAAGTATTTATGTTGAAACAGTGAACAACTAGACCTTAGGTTTGGTCAGCAGAATCAGAAGGCAGCTCTCTAAGGCCCTGTTTATAAGGAATTAATCCCATTCTTGAGAGTGCCACTCGCAATCACAAGCTCACTTTTTTTAAAATTTTTATTTATTTAAACATCTTGATTACAAATATGATTGTGATTAGGTTTCAGTCATGTAAAGAACACCCCCCATTTCCAGTGCAACTTTCCCACCACCAATGTCCCAAATCTCCCTCCATCCCACCCCCCCACCTGTACTCTAGACAGGTTTTCCAGTTCCCTCATTCATTCTTTTTTTTAAAATATATTTTTTAAGTAACATGATCATATTTGGGTTACAGTCATAACCAGAACACCCCCCTTCACCAGTGTAACATTACCCCCTTCCCCCTTCCCATCCTCTGCCTGTATTCGAGACAGGCATTCTACTACAGTTATTTGTTTTTAAGTTCAGTAAGTTGTATTTTTTTTTCCTTAAAGGATAAAAGTAAAAAAAAAGTAAAGGTGTGATAGTAGCAATTGCCGTTGTTTGCATAGGTCCAGAAAAATGGGGAAAATGGAAAAAAATCCTTGACCTGATTACTAAAAAGGCCTCACCTCAGTTTATTGGCATAAGACAGACTCTGGGTTCCAGGCAAACCAGTCCGTCCAACTCCAGTCATTTTCAAGGTCCCGGTGAAACTTTTTCACACTTTAGCTGTTGTTGGTATCAGATTCTTATATTTAAAGACTCTGGATTCTGTGCATTTCTTTCATCGATGTCAGGCTGATGTGGAGCATCCTCTAGTTTCAGCATACCATTAAATGTGGAGCGATCTTCCCTGCATGCAGACTGTTGCTGAGTCGTCTGGGTGTTGGGAGAACTCTTTGGAGTAAGTCACTGCCAAAGCAGTGGTAGGTCTTCCCTGGTAGAGGCTTGGATCCTGGTAATGTTAAAGACAATTGTGGTTGTTTCCATAGATGGCATCCATTGTTCAGGTGTGTATGGGCGATGCCCATTCGTCTGAGACCTGAGCCAAATCATTATGCCAATGTTCAGGGTAAAAGGACTAATTACATTACCAAATTTGTGTGTCCCCATCTCTTTTAGATAAGAACTTGTTTGCATATGTATTATTTCTCTATTTTAATATGCCTATGCAAAAGAGAAGCAATGCCACAAGATATTGTTGATGTGCTCGGAGAGATAGCACAGTGGCGTGCCACATCCCACTCAGGAGAGGCACACACCACAAGGTACAGTGCCCTCCTGAAAAGGAATTATTTGCCAAAAAGGCCCGCTTAGAGCAGTCAAAATCACTTGACCCTTTGTGTGGATCGTTTGACCATAATTCCAAAAGTGGCTGTAACTATCTCTCTCTTTATTTTTAACCAACATTAATAATCAGGCCTTAGTAAATTCTTTCTAACATAGGAGGACAGTACAATCCCGCCAAAAGTCTCCCACTTAACAGCTCCCTGTAATTTTTCCTACTTTGGCGCCAAGATCAGGTTTTTCCCAAAACTTAGCTCATAGTAAAACAATTTTCAGTTTTCCCCCTAAAACTCTAAAACATTCCTCTCTCTTCCCACTTCCCTGAAAATTACCTGTTTCCCTTCTGTTTACCCAAAACAAAGCGAACCCAAAACAAACTGCCTTTTCACCTTCAGTATCGGCTCTTTAATATGCTAATTTAAGCCAGAGTCCTCCATTCTTTTCCCAGTTTCTTTGATGTCAAGAATTTGCACCTGCTTTCCAAGCCTCTAAACTTTAAAAATCAGCCAGCTCAGCCCGTAGAGATAGCACAGCGGTGTTTGCCTTGCAAACAGCTGATCCAGGACCAAAGGTGGTTGGTTCGAATCCCGGTGTTCCATATGGTCCCCCATGCCTGCCAGGAGCTATTTCTGAGCAGACAGCCAGGAGTAACCCCTGAGCAACGCTGGGTGTGGCCCAAAAACCAAAAAAAAAAAAAATCAGCCAGCTCAAAAAATAAATTTGTCTTCGTCTTTTGAGACATAAGTCCCCATACATTCTGTGTGGTTTCAATTCATTTCTACAATATTGTTTCGTCATTCGCCATTCCATGTGCCCACTCTCTCCCCGTGGAATTTTTTCCCGAACTCCACAAAGGATCTATTTGCAGGCGCTGAAGACTGCAACAGAATTTGGCTCACAGCAGTGGCGTTTGCCTTGCAAGCAACCGATCCAGGACCAAAGGTGGTTGGTTCGAACCCCGGTGTCCCATATGGTCCCCCGTGCCTGCCAGGAGCTATTTCTGAGCAGACAGCCAGGAGTAACCCCTGAGCAACGCCAGGTGTGGCCCCCCCCCAAAAAAAAAACAAAAAAAAAAAACAAAAAAAAAGAGGGGCCGGGAAGGTGGCACTAGAGGTAAGGTGTCTACCTTGCAAGCGCTAGCATAGGACCGCGGTTCGATCCCCCGGCGTCCCATATGGTCCCCCCAAGCCAGGGGTGATTTCTGAGCGCATAGCCAGGAGTAACCCCTGATCGTTAAATGGGTGTGGCCCAAAAACAAACAAACAAACAAAAAGATATTGTTGATGCATCTGGGGGGTGACGAATAAAGTCCAACATTCCCCGTAACTTGGTACAAACATTAAATCTATATAGAGATAGTCTTCTACCAGTATTGCTTATAAAACAGATCTCAAAGGGGGAAAAATCAAACAAATAACAAATCCAGTGGTCAAAATTGTCACTATATGAGGATATTCGAAAAGAGTTATAGATGTTAAGGGAATACATCTGAAATATACAAAGGAGATACACGTGACCCTTTTATGTTTTAGAAATAGTCAAGAGGGAGGGTGGTGTTTCTGAGACACCACTTTGGTCTGTGATTGGACAAATGAAGAGAGCATGGAGGCATGTCCTCCACTTGTTGCCTGCTGAAGCTTCCGACTCCCCGAGAGGCTTTTGCTTCCTAATTGCTGGAAGTTGAGAGTTCAGCAGTCCCCTCCCAGCCCCTTGCATGAACAAGGAAACCTGGAGTCTCTTTTAAATTGCACCTCACTGGAACCCACTTGCTGGGACCCTGAGCAGGTGTCCAGGAATAACCCTGGGATAGGGAGGAACGAGAGAGAAGGCTGTGGGGGACAACTGAGGCTGCATCTTCACCTTATCTTGGCCAAAAAGCCTACAGCATAAAACCTTGCCTGCTGAAGCTTCAGACTCGACCCAAAAATTACTGTGAAAGATTTGTAATCCACCTTGGCCAAAACAAAAATCATTAGTACAGAAAATGGTTAAATGTGTCGTAACAGGAGATGGGAGTGAGAGAGTAAAGGAATAAAAGGAGCACATGGACATGTTCAGAAAATGACTAGCAGATGAAACACAATGCTATCCATATATTTCTTATAATGTTCCGCTAGCCCCCCCGCGGTTTTGCAATAGACAGGTTTAATAAGGAAACTTCCCTGATAAGTACTAATGCCAGAACCTATTGTGACCAATGTCCCGCACCCCCTTCCTAGGCCTGGTTAAAGCAGCCTTTGGCATGGCGGAGGGCTGCCAAACGCCATGCTGGCAGGACCTCCCGGCTCGGCTCCCAGGAAGGAAAGAGGTCCTTCCCGAACCTGAAGGCCCGGAGGTTGGAGCCCCCTCCCCCAGACCCTCCCTTTAGAGGTGGGAGGGAAATGGGGCAAGCCTAGAAACACCAATAAACTCCTCCAAGGGACCCACCTTGCTGGTTTGCCCCGCCATGTGGCCAGGCAAAAGGTCACTTTTGCTTCCTACCTTGCCACCTCTGAATACTCTCCCAGTGGGAAAAAAGTTTCAGCCTACGAACATGGTTGATCATAGGCATCCCATCTATAGCACCCAGAGAGAGTAGAGGAGTCATCACAACAGACACACCAAGACTTCACACACAAAGCGTGCTCTTTACTATAGGCCTTTCAAGACATGTTTTGAAGACATTAGATTAACATGTCATAACCTGAAAGATTTCATTACACTTCCAAAAATAACAAAAATCTCTTTCCAGGGAATTTATCCTCTACGTGCTCCAGCTAATTTCCTTATCTATGTGTATCCACTGCAAGGTTAAATGGTTAAATGGCTTCCAGTGGTTAAATGGCTAGGAAAGAGGTAGTTGTATTTTGAACTATTTGCCTCAAACTGCTAACATCTTTTCAATTAGCAAAATGGAGCTAGCCTAGATGTTTGGGGGACCTCTGTTAGCTGAGACTCAGGAAAAAGGAACCTTTCATTAGGAAGTGTGAGAAATGTTTTCTTTTTTTTTTTTTTTTGTGGTTTTGGGTCACACCCGGCAGTGCTCTGGGATTATTCCTGGCTCCAGGCTCAGAAATTGTTCCTGGCAGGCACAGGGGACCATATGGGACGCCGGGATTCGAACCGATGACCTCCTGCATGAAAGGCAAACACCTTACCTCCATGCTATCTCTCCAGGCCCGAGAAATGTTTTCAAGTTGATTTCATTTAAGTGCCAATGAGGATTGATCATTACTATTTTCAAGTGCTGTGCAAATACCATCACCTAAGAGGCTAAACCAACATAGGATTGTTTAGAAGCAATTAATTCACTTTCAAGTTCCTTGTATAAATACCACCTTATTTCCCTAGTGTAGAAAGACCATTTGTTTTAAAAATCAACAGAAACTGTGATATTCCGCCAACAAGATTACAGGGGTGAAATGACCGCCCCCTAGTCAAATGTTAATTATAAACATATTAGTATGCTAATGAGCTAAGACATTCTGTGGGTCAAATTTCTCCTACTTCAGTTTAAATAGCTCTTAAGAAGGCTCATTTCTAAATATTTGGGAAAACTAGGAATGACAACAATTACAGTTAATTACATGAACATTATCTGTTCAGCAATGTAAAAAATTGAGATGGGACCAAAGTAAAATAAGACATATACTTCTGACTGGTTTACAAGTTATTGAGAAGCATATATTAAATAAGACAGTTCATTTTCCTATTATGGAGTAAAATATTTTTCAAAATTTTCATTTTACCATTTGAAGAATGTAGGTGTCTTTTGACTAGTTGAAAGAAATTTAAGGTGGTTCAAAGGTAAAACTGGTGCAAAAAAGGAGGAAAAAGCTAATAAAATTGTGTTTTTCAGAGAAGAACTATTTAGAGATATTAATTTCTCTTTTTTTCATTACCTGATTTCACCACCGAGTATTACAGGCATGTGCTTTTACACACAGTTTTTCTATCCATTGATTTTAGTTGCTTGCATTTGTTTGAAAAGGTCCTTAACAACTGAAGTCGCTCTGGTTTGATTTTACTGCATCCAAGTCAGGCTCAGCAAAGCCTGGTCAAGACCAGGGGCCTGGAGCAGAGGCTCACTGATGGCCATGAGCTACCTCAGTCTCTCAGTTTGCATCACAAACTTGTTGCTGAATCTTCTGTGGACAAGTCACTGCCTGACCCTCAACTTTGACAAGTTCAAGGGGGAGATAATAATATTTTAGGTCCAAGATGCGCACCAGGGTGAATGGAAGACTAATCTGCCTCCGAAGCATCTACCTTCATCAATCCATTAACAGAGAACTGGAATTTGTTTTGTCCATTTCCCGAGTGATTGTAACATATATGGAAAGCCCAGAACCAGCACTTTAAGCATTACAAGAATTAAATAAGACAAAGAAAAGGAATATTTGACATTAGGAGGGCAAAACCCTATTTTCTTTTTTGCCACTTGAGGTTTCTGTTTGTTTATTTGTTTGTTTGTTTGTTGAATGATAGTTGAAATGTTTGACTCATGCTGGAAACTAAGGGACATAGGGAGAAAAAATAAACTGGGATGTCACGCCTGGTAGTGCTCAAGGCCCACATCTAGCCCCTTGGTCAGAAGTCACTACCAGGGGTGCTTGGTGATTCAGCCTCAGTCAGGAGGCAAGCCCTGATTTTAATTTTGAACTAATTAAAAGGTACTTGCAAAATCATGCATTCTACCTATAAATATAAAATATTTGTTGGACCAAGACAATAGTACCATGGTTAGGGCATTGGCTTTTTTTGCTGGCAACTGAGGATCAATCCCTAGCATTTAGTGTTAGCCTCCAAGCACTGCCTGGAGTGATCCCTGAGTGCCGAGCCAGTTATAAGCCTTGAGCATGGCCAGGTGTAACTAAAACACCACTACCACCAAAAACTACTTGTTTAGAACAGGGCATTCTCCTATATAATTAAAGGACAATTACTGAGACATTTCAGCATTAATCTACAGTCCGTAGGGAAGGTCTCCATTTTCTTAAAGTCTTAGAGCATCATTCTCAAACTCCCTTCCCCTGCCCACTGCCCACAGTCAGGATCTAGTGAAGAGCTATAAGTAATTGGTTGTGATGCAATTGATTGTGATGCAATTGATTGTGATGGAGTTGGTTGTGATGCAGTTAGCTGTAATGCAGCTGGTTGTAATGCAGTTTGTTGTGATGCAGTTGATTGCGATCCAGTTGGTTATAATGTCTTTCTTTATTTGAGGTGTTTGAGCCACACCTGGTGGTGCTCAGGGGTTACTCCTGGCTCCGTGCTAAGAAATCACTCCTGGCAGGCTCGGGGGACCATATAGGATGTCGGGGATTGAACCCAGGTCTGTCCCTGGTCATCTGTGTGCAAGCAAATAACCTACCACTGGTGTTTGCTATCACATTGGCCCTGTAATGTCTCTTTTAATATGACATAAAGTTTCTGCCTTTCATGATATTGCCAACTTTTGAAAAATACAGAATTTGTACAACATGGTCAATCTTTAAAAAAAGAGAGAGAGATTATTTAATGGCTTTAGGAAATGTATAGAATTACATAACAGTCACTACAATTCAGTTTTAGAACCTGCCCATTAGCCCTATAATGGTCACTTTTCTTCATTCCCATCCCCAGTTCTAAGCTTCACTAATCTGTTTTCAAGCTCTGTAATTTTGTCTTTCTGAATGAACTTGAATGGAACCATGTTTTATAGGGATTTTTTTTACACCTTTATTAGCTTTATTTAAGCATAGGAATCATCATCATCTAACTTTGCCTCTGAAAAAGCCTTTTTCACCCACTGCTCTACTTGGCTGTCAGTCTCTTATCTCTCTCTTCAGTAATGGTGAGGCAGATGCCATTTCCTCAAGGAAAGAAATCCATGATTTGTTGTCCTTGCCAATCACAGAAATGTTGGAGAGGCAGGTGGCAAAGTTATGGCCATTGGCATCTTTCACATGGATGGCATCAAAAGAAGCAGGATGCCTCTATCTGTTGGTGATTATACCAATTCTTCCCAGATTAACACCTTCAGTCACCATGCACAAGTTGCCAGTGTCAAATTTAATGAAATTGGTAATCCTGCCAGTTTCCAAATCAATCTGAATGGTATCATTCACTTTAATGAGGAGATTTGGGTAGCAAATGGTGTAGGCATCATACATCACTAAGTGAGGGATTCCTTTGGTGCCCACAACGATCTTCCTCACTTTGCACTAAGTACTAACTTGTACTTAGCCTCCTTGGGAGTAATGAGATGAATAGCAAAGCATCCTTTGGTGTCATAGATCAGCCAGAAATTCTCTCCAGTCATATATATATATATATATATATATATATATATATATGATATATTATATATATATATATATATTTGCTTTTTGGGCCACCTCTGGTGATGTTCAGGTGTTACTCCTGGCTATGCGCTCAGAAATCGCTCCTGGCTTGGGGTATCATATGGGATGGTGGGGGATCAAACCGCGGTCCATCCTAGGTTAGCACGTGCAAGGCAAATGCCCTACCACTGTGTCACCGCTCCAGCCCCATCCAGTTTTATCAATATTTATTAATACTGACAATATCCATAAAACCTGCTGGGAGGTTATATCTGTGCAGACCTTGCCATCAATCTTAATGAACCTCTGCAAGCAGATCTTTTTCACCTCATCTTCTGTTAGAGCATACTTAATCCTATTTATTCCTTAAGAAAATGATGAGTGAAAGACATTCTCTCAGTTTGTGGGGGCTGGTGGATGAACGAGGAGCAAACACTCCTGTCAGTTTATCGAGCATTCAATGCTTTGGAGCTGCTACATGCTTCAGATGCTTCTTGGGACCATTAGCCATGGCTGCACTAGGCAAATTTATAGGGATTATTATATCTCACTTAATATAATGTGGATATTTGGGGGATTGGTCAGCCACACCAGAGGTGATCAGGAATTATTCCTGGTTCTCCCCTCGGAGTAGCCGTAGTGCTAGAGATTTGAACCAGGGTCACTGTCACAAGCAGCTATGTGCAAGGCCTTACTTCCTGGACTCTTTGAGCTTCCTTTATTTGTTTATATATATATATATATATCTGGTTTATTCTTTTTTATTGATAAATAAGATTCTATTATGTGAGTACACCATGTTGGTAGACAGATTCTGCAATGACCCTCAAGGAACCATGCCTTGTGGCCATTTTGCTCTTGTATAATCCTTTCTTTGTGAGAGTGGGCAGGATTGAGTTAATCACTCCTAAAGATGAAAACGTGTTTGGATGTCACTCTTGAGATCAGGCTAGAAAGTAAACTGGGATCCTTATCTTAGAGCCTTTCATTCTCTTTGTCTTGAGTTCTCTGTATTCACCAGCCAAATCATCAGCAACTCTTTGGAGATATCCACATTGCAGGACACTGCTATTTCTGGCCAAGAGTCAGTGAGGCACATGAGGCATGTTAACAGCATGTGACAGCATGGAAGCAGGCACTCCCCTCTCTACGGTCCAGCCTTAAATGAGTCTGTGATCCTGACCAGCACCTTGATTAGAACTGTAGGAGAGACTCAGTCAAGCAAGCCATGTAAGCGATGTGAGCAAGCAGATTACTGACTAGGCCGGGGCCAGCTACTAGTCCATAAATGCATGCAAAAATGAACATCTGCTCTAGGATGATTTGCTCATTGCAATAAGTAACTCGCAAACCACATGTTGTTTCTCCATCCTCCTATTGTTGGACATTTGGATTTTTTCTGGAGTTTGCCTCTTCAAATAATTCCATAAGCATCACATACAGTTGCATATCAACACACCGGTTCCAAATACAATTTGGGTTTTTCAATTGTTTCCTTGCTAAAGTACTTTCTTATCAGATAAAATTGTGCAACCTATTCCCTATGCCCAAAGGGTCATATTTTAAATAGGAACACAGCATGCTGGAGAAGTAAAAGACTTCATTTAAAAACACTTAGGGAATCATTTGTTACAAAACATTAATTACCCAATTGACTGTACTATTTCATTTACTAGTTACATTAAATATAATAGCATAACTACTATGTTTAAAATTTAATTTGGGGACAACTGGAACCATTTTCTTGGGGTTTTAATAGTTTTGTATATGCTATAAGAGAGTTTTGTGCCTTGTAAAATTAGGGCCTTTTCTTTTGTACTTCTCTGTTTTTTGATAATATCTTTTTTTTTCCCCTTTGGTCTTTGGTTTTTGGGTCACAGCCAGCAGCGCTCAGGGGTTACTCCTGGCTCTATGCTCAGAAATTGCTCCTGGCAGGCTCAAGGGACCATATGGGATGCCGGGATTCGAACCACTGTCCTTCTGCATGCAAAGCAAACACCTTACCTCCATGCTATCTCTCCCACCCCTCAATAATATATCTTACAAAAGATGTTTTAAATTACCACACCTCCATAATAGTTGCTGCCCTTTTTTTAAAAGAGCACAGGGGTTCAATTCTCCAGCATCACAAAAATTAAAAATTAATTAATTTGCTCATCATTGTGTAAAAAAAAAATTAGTCATTAACTAAGAACACAGTTACCGTGACCAAGTTTTTCACAATTTTCTTTGCAGAGCCAGGACATGGGCTAGTTAGTTCACAAAAATACATGAGTCCTGAATATGTACTAGTCAATTATTTTCATTCCTTTACATGCATTCATTCCACTTCCCTCCAACAGTCTTCATCACAATTCTGAAAGGTAAGTTCTCCTAACAGAATGGCTCTTTTGCACAACTGTAGAGAATGTTGTTCCCATTGTGACCTTTGTGAATGCAGTCTCTGGAGCTGAAATATCTATCTGTTGGGACAGCCTATCTGTTAGGACTGTTGATTACAAATAATGAGATACAAAAAATTTAGACATCATGCCCTGGGTCTCCAGTTTCATGACAGAGCCAGAATTTCCATCTTCACTACTTGGTTTCATCCAGTGCACAAACTCTAATCACTACACTCAATTGTAGCTTTGCAACCTGGGGTTAAACTTTTACCATGTTGGGGATGGAGGAAAGGCTATGCATGCAGGGAATTTGGGATCAGTCTCTGTCCCCTTATGCCCCTCAGTACCACTGGAAATGCATCTCCAAGCTCCACACTGGGAGTGACTCCCATTTAGGTGTTAAAAAATGTTAATATATTAAATATCTGATATGATTATTTCTAGAGCACTGTTTCTCTGGAGTGGGCCTTGCAATAGTACAGCAAGTAGGGCACTTGCCTTGCACATGCCTGACCCAGATTCAATCTTGGGGTTCTTATATGGTTTTATGAGCACCACCAGGAATAATTCTTGAGTGCAGAGTTAGGAGTAATTCCCAAGCATCACTGGAAATGAGTCAAAAACAAGAGAAAAACAGAAAAAGAGACTTGGTCTGCTGTTCAATGACACAGTGAGAATTGCGTAGATAATCAGTGGTAGGAATGTCAAAGTTCAGGTCATGGAGAAAGTCCCAACTATTGATATCAACACAACAGTTGGTTGCCATGCTTACCTGGCAAGAATTCCCTGTGCTGTGAAATAACCAGAGCCAAATCTTCCAAGGTGATAGTTCTAGGTCCTATGAATGGCAGTGACATGGACCAGTTCCCACTCCCTGAGCATAGGAAAGGGCAAAGTTTGGCACAATGGCAGACATTGATGTTTTGAGGTGCTTCTAGGATCTTTTCCTGGGATAAATATGTATCTTGACAGTTTCTTCCTACGTTTCCTTATTTTTCTGGTCTTAAACTATGTCTCTTTTTTTTAAAAGCACCAAGATCTTTTTTTTTTCCCCACTGGAATAAGACCCAGTCTCAGATCTGCTCTGGGCCAGCAGGAAGTTTCTCTTCTGCAGAAGAGATCACTTCTCTGGGTCTGTTGGAGCCACACTACCAGTCCAACTCCTAAGGAAACTCAGGGCAGGACAGATATGTTCTAACTTTCAGCTTTTAGGGGCTTATATGACCTGACCGACAGTCTTTGGGGGAAAGAATGAAGGAGTTCCCCCAGAAATTAACAGAACAGAATGTCCACATGTGCTCATCTTTTCCTAATAATAAGTATAAAGGTAACAGAGGCAGGTGCTATTCTAGTAGGTGATTCTAATTTCTTTAACTCAACTCCTTGTTGACTGTTGACAACAGTTGCAAAGATTGTACTGAATTAAAGGCTGAAGCTTTGCCATCATCTCTCTAAGCAAAGTTGTTCCCTATATTCAATCCCTTTATTCTGCCTTTCATCTAGGGTCTGCCTGAATTTGAGATAGGACATTTTTTTCACTGATAGTGTCAAACATGCAGGCCAAATAGTTAAGTCTTAGACCCTGAGGCCAGAGAGAGAGAGCACATCTGGTAGGGCATTTGCCTTGCTTGCAGCTAACTAGGGTTTGATCCCACAAATCCCATACGATCTCCTGAATACCACCAGGAGAAGCAGTAATTCCTGAGTGCAGAGCCTGAAATAACCCATGAGCACCACTAGGTATGGCTCCCCCCACCCCCATAAAATAAAACCATCACACAAAGAAACAATGAGTTCTTGCTTCTTTCTATCTCCAAGACCTCTATTGAGTACTTTCCTTCAGTAATCACCTGAAAATAAACACACACATACCCCTTTAAGTCATCAAACTTTCCTTCATGCTCTGTACCCCATCTTCCCAGGCTTCTTCACCCTTTTATGTTCATTGTTTTGGGGTTTCATTTAGTCATTTGAACAGAGACCTCAACCCTCCACTGCAGGCTGCTTTGGGGTCCATCTAAATATTGTCTAATGAAAATTGCTTTTTTTCCTCTGGGACAAACACAACCAAAATATGTAGTTTTTATAATGGGAAGAGAGCCTTGTGTTCATTTCCTGACACCAGTGGAAATGAATATTTGTGTTCTTAAAATTAACAGAAAATAGAATAACATTGGGGCCAGAGTGGTGGTGCAGTGGTAGAGCATTTGCTTCACATGCGGCTGACCTAGGACGGACCGCGTGCGGTTCAATCCCCCGGCATCCCAAGCCAGGAGTGATTTCTGAGCACATAGCCAGGAGTAACCCCCAAGTGTCACTGGGTGTGGCCCCAAAACCAAAAAAAGGAAAAAAAGAAAATAAAATAACATTAATATTAAGTGTGAAAAAAAAAGAATTGGCCAAAGTGGAAGATCTCTGAATATTATTGTTATTATTATTATCATTATTATTATTATTATTATTTGGTTTTTGGGTCACACCCGGTGGTGCTCAGGGGTTACTCCTGGCTCTGTGCTCAGAAATCACTTCTGGCAGGCACAGGGATATATAGGATGCTGAGATTCCAACCACTGTCCGTCCTGGATTGGCTTTGTGCAAGGCAAACACCTTACCGCTGTGCTATCTCTCCAGCCCCTTCTCTGAATATTATGAAAGGGCAGTTTAGGGTGATGCTCTGTGTATAAAACTTAGGGTAGGGTTGACTTTTAGGTAAAAGTCTGATGCAATTGAAAGGTTATGATCCAATCTTTCACACAAAGGAACAGTATGTTCAACTATGTTTTCCCATTACCAGGACACACACTGTGATGCCAATGCTCGCTTCACCCTGTTGGCAGCATACTTTGCCCCCACACAGTTCTGAAACTCCCACTTCATCCCAGCTCTGAATGTTTGCCTTTTGCAATAGTCTCGCAATACTTTGCCCACTGTTTGTTAAGGAGTTAAATTCAACAAGTGTGCTAAAAAAGGGGATGAACCTTACTAAGTTCTCTATAAGCAACTTTTACACAGGCTAAGATGATTTTTGGAGGCTGATTTCCAGCATGAAATAAGAATCCTAATTATGTTAAGTTTGACATATTCTTTGGTTCCTTTCCCAACTGTCTCTTGGTAACCTGAAAGGGTACTATTTGCTCTGTTAATTCTATATATAAACGTTCTGTGTAGCCCTACTATGGGAATCTCCATTTTTGCCCCATTATCTGGTCTTGAAGTAGAAGTCAAAATATATTCAAGTTCTTTTGAAAAAAAAATTCATCCTGGGGTGGTCAGAGTGATAAGGGATACGGCTGAACCAATCTGGTTCAATCCCCTGAACCTGTCAGGAGTGACCCCTGAGTGCAGTTAGGAGTAATCCCTGAGCATTGCTGGGTGAGACCCTCCACCACTACCAAAAAAAAAGAAAAGAACATTTATCCTTCAAACATTATAAGCGAGCCTCTGTACACACCCACCATCTTGCTGAGAGAAAAATGACTCAGCTTTATTAAGAAGCTATAAAAGAAAACAATGGCTTTTGACTCTTCCCAGGTAGACTGGTCTGGCCTGACAATTCTGGGGCCTGCTTGGAATGTGTGGGGGAAGATTCCCCTTCCTGCCTTAAGTAAGGTACAGCAGCCCACAGCCACACCCAACACCCACAGACACAAAGGGCCCAGCTCTACAACTTAAACTTATCAAACTGCCAAGCCATCATATTTGTTCTAAGATATAAAATCACATCTAAAGATCTTAGAACACTCGACACCTGAAATTTTCATAGTAGTATCAGCTCCATAGGATCACAGCCTGTCAGGTAGAGAGTAACATAAACCACTGAGCTCAATGAGCCTGAACAGAACACAGAAGCTCAGTTAGCACCAACCACAACCCAGTCACTCCTTAGATAATGACTTTAGTTACACCATGGAGAGACGTAACAATGATTACAAATTGACCTACGTTTTGATAATTCATTTGCCTTTGTGTTGTAAAAAACAATATGGAAGTAAATTGTTTTGTGCCTACAAGGTGGTGGGTTAAGGGTGGATTTGGGAAATTGGAGGCACTGGTGAAGGTGAAAGGTCACACTGATGGTAGGATTGGAATATTTAATGCCTGAAATGACTTATTATGAAACAACTTGGCAAATCACAGTGTTCTAATATAAAACATGTTTATAAGCAATGTATATTCATTTTACTGAAGACTTGGTAAAGGGTAAGCCTAACCTTACCAACTATATAAATCTTAGGTTTTTATTTTTTATTTTTTCGCAATTCAATTTTTAATTTTATTTTTTCCTATATTCCCCAATGCCAATCTGGGCTGGCCATATGTAGAGATAGACAGAAAGTATGAGGACATTTTTTTCTTGCATCTATACCTGGAATCCTGAGCAGCAGAAAAGAAAACTGCTGCTGCGGTCTGTCAAAGAGATGCGTGCCCTAGTATATATATATATATAATATATATATTATATATATATATATATATATAGGCAGAAGTATACTATATTTATATATATATATATATATACCACGTGCCTATATATATATATTGGCTTTTGGGTCACACATGGCTTCGCTCAGGGGCTAACCTGGTTCCATGCTCAGAAATTGCTCCTGGCAGGCTCAGGGGACCATATGGGATGCCGGGATTCGAACCACCAACCTTCAGCATGCAAGGCAAACACCTTTCCTCCATGCTATCTCTCCGGCCCCTCGTGCCAATATTTATTTTTATTTTTTAATATAAAATTTTATTTAAGTACCATGATTACAACCATGTAACCATGTTTGTAGTTGGGTTCAGTCATAAACAGAATAACCCCCTTCACCAGTGCAACATTCCCATCACCAATGCCCCCCTCCTCCCCCACCCTTGCCTATATTCGCGACAGGCATTAAATTTTAGGTTTTTGCACACAACATTAGTCATGTAAATCCACTGCCCTGCCTGCTAAATGTATTCTTTATTTTGTCCCATGGGGAGAGGGTCAACATTCCCCCTAAGTAGAGTCAAGATTCTCCCATAGATGACCAACTCTTAGCTCTTCCATTCTGCACCATTACTCCTTGTCTTATTATTTTTTACCTCAATGGTCCCAGCCTAGACTACTGACCTGGAGTTGAATGTGCCTCTCAAACAATTTATAAGATCAGGAAATTCTCAAACTAATGAACTAGAAATGGCATAAATTTAAACAACATAAGAACATGGATTCTTGGGGCTGGAGTTATAGCACACCAGGTAGGGCATTTGCCTTGTACATGGCCAACCCAGGACCAACCCAGATTCAATCCCCAATATCCCATATGGTCCCTTGAGCCTGCCAGAAGTGATTTCTGGCTGCAGTACCAGGAGTAACCCCTGAGTAAGGAGTAACTTCTGAGTGCCACCAGGTGTGGGGGAAAAAAAAAAAAACCACACCCAACATGAATTTTTACATAAACTTAAAATACAGTGGAATTAAAGAATATTTGGGGTTTGATCACTAGAATTAAAGAATATTTGGGGATTTATCACAGAATGAAGAAATAGAATACAAAGAAAAGCCAAAAAGAATGGAAAAGAACCCAGCTCCATTTATTATTTTATTTCTTAAATTATTGTAAATTCCGTTTAGTCTTTGGCCTAATAGATGTGAAACAAAGTAATCAATGATTGCAAAACTAATGAATTAATGATTTGATATATAGTTATGGACTGTAAGTATGTAAGAAAATCAGTGTTCTAGAAACCAGAGTCTTAGGATGCACCTATGAAGAAATGAAAAACTGCTGCTGAACAGTCTTTTTTTTTTTTTTTTTTTGGTTTTTAGGTCATACCCGGTAGTGCTCAGGGGTTACTCCTGGCTCTATGCTCAGAAATCACCCCTGGCAGGCCCAGGGGACCATATGGGATGCTGGGATTCAAACCACCGTCCTTCTGCATGAAAGGCAAATGCATTACCTCCATGCTATCTCTCCTCCCCTATTGAACAGTCTTAAACACAATTTAATAAGCTATAGAAGAGTTAAAAGATAATGATTGCTATGAAGGGAAGCAAAAACAACAACAAGAAGGAAAGGGGCCCTGGGTTCTTAGGGTTTA
Organism: Suncus etruscus; assembly: GCF_024139225.1. NCBI lineage: Eukaryota > Metazoa > Chordata > Mammalia > Eulipotyphla > Soricidae > Suncus > Suncus etruscus. Next base: position 13,430,753 of record NC_064859.1, read on the forward strand.
AATGTGGATACCTTGCAGTACTCAGGAGATTAAGAAAAATCTCATTGAAAAAGTAAAATTTACACAAAGAAACAGGGAGATTTAAATAAGGTTCTGGAAGTCATAGCGCTGGGTGCATCTGACCTGGTGCAGAGAGGAACAGAGAGATTACTGGTACTAGAGTGAGTGCAAGTAGCTTTAAAATATGGTTGACCATTATCAGAATTGTTGACATTATTCTGAGTTAAGTGCTGAAGGTAGTGAGTGCTTTGGGGTTGAGAAGTAACATGAGCCCAGACTTCGGACTTACTGTACTGTAGCTGCTAGAGTATGAAAATACTATCACGGAGCAAGAATATAGCCTCTCTGGAGAAGAGAATTCTATGTTGGATCCAAGGGATGGCAAAGGGCATAAGAAGGAGAGATTCTGGGGCTGGAGAGATAGCATGGAGGTAAGGAATTTGTCTTGCATGCAGAAGGTCAGTGGTTCGAATCCCAGCATCCCATATAGTCCCCCGAGCCTTCCAGGAGCGATTTCTGAGCATAGAGCCAGGAGTAACCCCTGAGCGCCACCGGGTTGTGACCCTCAAAACCAATAAGTAAATAAAATAAAAAATAAAAGCACAATGCCACTATAGAACCAAAAGTTTGCATTTGGCTGTGGAATACTTAAGAGCCTAAGACTGTCTATAGCTAGCTCATTTTTCAAAAATATTTTTCACAGCTTTAGCATTTTCCAGCTACTGTGCATTTGAGTGAAATCCTATTACTTTCAATTATCTTTTTTTTGGAGGGGGGCACACCCAGTGACGGTAACGCTCAGGGGTTACTCCTGGCTATGTGCTCAGTAATCACCCCTGGCAGGCTCAGGGGACCATATGGAATGCCGGGATTCGAACTACTGACCTTCTGCATGCAAGGCAAACGCTTTACCTCCATGCTATCTCTCCGGCCCCACTTTCAACTATCTTTGTGTTACTCTTTAAAAGGGAAGAAGGAAAAAAAGAGAGAGGTTGTTCTAGCTTGACACATGCAATCATTTTAGGCAATTTCTAAAATTAAGCTAGGTTGATGCTTCAACTGTTGTTCACGTTCAAAGAATATTAAGAACAAGTAACATTTTTCTTTTTTTTTTTTTTTTTTTTTTTGGTTTTTGGGCCACACCCAGCATTGCTCAGGGATTACTCCTGGCTGTCTGCTCAGAAATAGCTCCTGGCAGGCACGGGGGACCATATGGGACACCGGGATTCGAACCAACCACCTTTGGTCCTGGATCTGCTGCTTGCAAGGCAAACGCTGTTGTGCTATCTCTCCGGGCCCAACAAGTAACATTTTAACACTTATTATTCTCTGTACCACACACTAAGTGTTTTCACATACATTTGCTTTGAAGCATTCCTCTGAGGCTAGTCTTATTTTCCATTTTAGACATGAAAAGGTTTAGAAAATGGTGAAATATTTTGCCTATGTTGCTAAGTAGCAGAGCCTGGACTCAGACCTGAGCCAGCCTATATCCAGGAGTTTAAAAACTGCAGACACTTGACTCTCCACTTGGCTGCTAAGCAGAGAGGGGCCAGAGAGAAGAGACGCAGTGTTAGCACCTTTACTTGCTGGTCCCTAAGAATAACTGACGTTCTTCTGATTGATGTTTTTTGATTTAGTTCTGTCTGGCTGCTAAAACAAAATACAATAACTGGGGAAATTAAAACAATAAATATTGTTTGGGGAGGGCAGAATAATAGTACAGGGGTTAAGACATTTGTCTTGTCTCTTTCTGAAACTGGTTTGAGTCCCTAGCGCTAAATATGGTGCCAAAGCAAGCATAAACATATGCAGATTAATCTATATATCTGTGTTCTATTAAAACTCTAAGGCAGTAGACTCAGCATGATTGACATATTTTGCATAGGCAAGGTCCAGAATGATGAATGGTACTACATGGTCCCCCAAGAACTACCTGGAATGACCCCTGAGCACTGATCCAGGAGTCTCTCCTAAATGAGCCACTGGACATGGCCCAACCCTTTCAAAAGACTAAAGTCATTTCTGTTTGTTCAGAGTTGACTTCTGATTTATCTGCGTGTTGGAACTAAACCAGATTATAGCTTCTGGGAATTTGGGATTGGGGTCCTGAGATGGATTTGAGTAACATGTGTGAACTGCTCAGCAGGAAGGTTCAGCAAGCCAGATGGGAAATGAGGTGGAGAGGCAGGACCACTATTTGGGGGCCACAACTATAGGCAATATGCAAGCACACAAGTGAGCAGAGAAGCTACGACTGCAGAAAGAATAAAGCTGACAAAGGAAAGAATGCAAAAGACTAGAGACCAGATGACATGAGCAAAAAATAAATAAATAAATAAATAAATAAATAAATAAATAAATAAATAAATAAAAGGGAAGTTCTTGTAATGTTCCTATGCTTCCCACAGTCAGGTGTCACATAAGCCCTGCCTGCCTATTTTTATCTCTGTTCCCCTTTACTTCTAGCCAGCTGGCCAGAGTTCCTGTTTCTTGCAACCAGATAACACCTACCTCAAGTGACCTCTTTTACTCAAGACACTGCCAGTGACAGGTAATTGTCTGGAACCGCCATGCTCTCACCCAACAAGGTTTTTCTGGGTAAGGATCCAAGTGCCCCCCCTCCGCCCGGCCCTGTGTCTTCTACTAAATATTCTTTTCTTTCTCTGGATTTTTCTCAGACATCATCTGCTATGGCCGACTTTGAACTTGTTTCTCATTATTTCTTTTTGTTTGCTTTGTTTTTCCATTTACTTTATTATTCATATTTACTTTTTAAAATATTTTATTTTATTGAAACCATTGTAATTTACAAAGTCTTTCATCGTTGAATTTAAGACATAGTGAATCAGGGTCAATCCCACCATCCGTGTCAACCTTACTCCACCAATGATCCCAGTAAAGTAGTAGTGCATCCTTTATCACGATCCTTTGCCCCCTGACCCGCCAGTATAACAGGCCCATTTGAAGTTTAGATTGTTATAGTTTGTTATAGAAACTTAGTAGCTTTATTTGATGGCTGCATAAAGACACACAATGATTGATAGAAGTATATAATTGGAATAGTTCTTGGCCTTGGGAGTTCAGGAGCTGAGGATCTCCCTTCCAACATCAGAAACCGAAATAAAAATAGGAATTGATGAATTTGTTCATATGTATAGGACTACAGAAAGAAATTTTCAATCCATTGTGCTAAGACTAATGTGAACATTTATATTCTTTTTTTTTTTTTTGGGTCACATCGGCAGCGCTCAGGGGTTACTCCTGGTTCTAGGCTCAGAAATCGACCTTGACAGGCACAGGAGACCATATGGGATGCCGGGATTCAAACCACTGACCTTCTGCATGAAAGGCAAACGCCTTACCTCCATGCTATCTCTCCGGTCCTGGACATTTATATTCTTTTTTTAAATTAAGGCAACAATAGTTACAAGAACATAAATGTTTTTAGATGCACAACATTATCATACCACACTACCACCAGAGTATCAATTCCCTTTCAGCTCTGCTCATACAATCTTTGGTTGGGTTTGAGGTTGGATTTCATGCTACATGATAGTACCTGGGAATCTCTTCTGTTCAGCTCAGGGGCTGATGCAGGACTGGGGGTCAAATGCAGGGCTCTCCATATAAAACATATGCACTAGCCTTTTGTGCTAGCTCCCTGACCTCACAAACTTACATACTTGCTGATTGCTTTGTCTTCCTATTTATCAGTAACTGACTATGGTAGCATCTGCCAGATTTCATTCCTTCTTATAGTACTGTAATATTTGCCTTATGTAATTCCTCTATATGATAGAGCAATGTATATTTAGATTTGTTCATAACTTTTTGGCAAATCAAATCTTTATCACTATGAAAATACTCCATTTATTTTTTATTTTATTTTTTTATTTTATTATTATTTTAGTTTTTGGCTCAGATTTTAATTAATAAAAATATTCATCTTTCTTTTAGAATTGTTTTTTTTTTTCTTTCTTCCAACCCTTTGCATTTTGACGTTTAAATCATTCTAATGTATCTTCTGTCAACAGCATAAGTTGGGTTTTCATTTTGTTGTTGTTGTTCAATCTGACCATCTCTACTAGCTGGTTATGTTAACCAGTATAATTATAATTTATAGCTATAAATTATATCATTTATATAATTCCTGTTAATATGTTCATATTTATGTTGTCCCTTTGACTCTGGGATTATAATTTTTAAGCTAATATAATATGGCAGAAATGACAGTATGTTAGTTTCGATCTAATCTTCTTAGCACCCTAAACTTGAGTTTAAAGTGTGTCTGTAACCCTTGATAGTCTATGTAGAGAAGCCATTGAACAGAAAGAAATCCTGAGACTGCCCAAAAGCCAAAGAATGAGAATCAAGAGTGAGAATCAATAGTGAGAACCAAGGCCCCGTATATGTCAGACCTCAGCAGGAGTGTCCAGCTTCTCCCAACTCTGAAGCCTTCTAGGTATCCAGAAGCTATTTGGGGGCAGGGGTGAGAAAGAGACTCATCCGTAGAACCTTTGCTTTACATATGGGAGATCCTTATCCATCCTCACAGATCCCCACGGTTTCTCCTCTGTTAACTTTAATCCTATTATCAATATTCAATGTTTAATTCTTATGTTTTGCCCATCATCAGGGTGTGTGTGTGTGTGTGTGAGAGAGAGAGAGAGAGAGAGAGAGAGAGAGAGAGAGAGAGAGAGAGAGAGAGAGAGAGAGAGAGAGAGAGAGAGAGAGACCCTGTAGCACTCATGAGTTACTCCTGGCTCTGCACTCAGAAATCTCCTGGCAACTTTGGGGGACCAGATGGGATGCCGGGATTCGAACCGGGATCCTTCCTGTGTCGGCTGCATGCAAGGCAAATGGCTTGCCACTGTGCTATCACTCTGGCCCCCATCATCAGTTTTATTTCGTGTGTGTGTGTGTGTGTGTGTGTGTGTGTGTGTGTGTGTGTGTGTGTGTGTAATAATCCAATTTATGTCTTTTTTTTGTTTTTGTTTTTGGGTCACACCCAGCAACGCTCAGGCTTACTTCTGGCTCTATGCTCAGAAATTGCTCCCGGCAGGCTCAGGGGACCATATGGGATGCCGGGATTCGAACCACTGACCTTCTGCATGAAAGGCAAACACCTTACCTCCATGCTATCTCTCCGGCCCCAATTTATGTCTTTTTTACTTATTTCGCTTCCCATAATCTCAAGTGCCTTACTTTTTGTTGCAAATGGAAAATTTAATTTTTATTTGTTTGTTTGTTTTGGGGACTATTTTCAGCAGCGCACAGGGGCTCTTTCTGGCACGGTGCTCAAAGGCTGTTCCTTCCTAGTGGTGCTCAGGGAACTGTATGGTAGGAGGGACTGAAGCCAGGTCTCCTGCATGCAAAGCATATTCTCAGCCTGTTGAGTTCTCTGGCTCCAAAATTAAGATATTTTTATAAATAGCTGAGTTGCATTCCATTGAGTTTATTTATATCAATATTCTTTAATGGTTCCTGATGGGCACTTCTGTTTTTCCCATATCTTTAAAAAAATATCTTTATTTAAGCACCATGATTACAAACATGTTTGCAGTTGGGTTTTCAGTCATATAAAAAACACCCCCCCTTCACCAGTGCAACATTCCCACCACCAGTGCTCCCCATCTCCTTCCTCCCCCACCCTTTCCCATATCTTTTGATGGTCAGTAATGCTGCCATTGATATTAGAATGGATAGAAATTTTTTGTGTTAATGTTGCATGTTTTTCAGACATATAACCCAGAGTAGGATTGTTAAATCACAAGGTAGGTCTCTTCTTAGCTATTTGAAGAAACTTCATGCTATACTTCATTGATTGCACCAATTTAACTTACATGACCATATCTACACCAAAGTTCTATTATGTTTTTTATTTATTTTATTTTATTTATGTATAGTAAATATAGTTATTTTTGATTGTGTGGTAGTTTCACAATCTGAATCCCTTTTGGGTCTATTTTTATTCTTAATTGTTACTGCTACAATTTTCACATTTTTCAGATGACTCTGTGTGTGTGTGTGTGTGTGTGTGTGTGTGTGTGTGTGTGTGTGTGTGTGTGTGTGTACTGGACATTGCTTTTGAAAATGTTAAAAAGTATTTCAGGCCTTGAAAAAATTACCAATAAAATAAAATAAAAAACAAATACTTTAGTTGTTTTTGGGGGCTGGAAAGATGACACAGTGGTAGGTATTTGCCTTGCACATGGCTGATCTAGGATGAATCACAGTTCCACCCCTGGCATTTCATATGATCCCCCAAGCCAGGAGGGATTTCTGAGCACAGAGCCAGGAGTAACCCCTGAGCATCACTGGGTGTGGTCAAAAAAACCAAACCAAAATAAAACAAAATAAGCAAAAAAAAAATTTAGTTGTTTCTGTTAAGTGCTTTTGGAGAAGTAGGTAAGGAATTATCCTAATTCAATGTAGACTCAAGATGATTAAAACTGAGAACAGGCTTTACTTGGAACATAGCAACTTGGATTTTCAGTCAAAGCAAGAAAGCTTCAATAGTTATTCTTCTTCCTCTCAGCACATCCTGGACTCTAAGTGTTGGCTGTCCCTGTATGGATTAGAGAAATGGGCCTCTGGGCTCCTCTGGTTCCTCATCACAGGTAGGTAATTGCAATCTTGGAATCTCTCTGGCCTTCAGGCTGATTTTTTAGTATTTTGTTGGTTTTTATTTTTTTTTCCTAGTCTTGGAGATAAGAGGATCAGTTCAAATTACTTTCAAAACCAGGATTTATAGAAATATGGATATTATAAATTTAGGTCATTGATTTTAATAAGTACCTTGAGGAATATTTAAAAAGGAAAATTAGATTTTTGAATACATAATGCTACCTTTAATTCTATTTTTTAATTAATTAATTTTTTTGGTTTTTAGGGCCACACCCATTTGATGCTCAGGGGTTACTCCTGGCTAAGCGCTCAAGCGCTCAGAAATTGCCACTGGCTTGGGGGGACCATATGGGATGCCAGGGGATCGAACCGCAGTCCTTCCTTGGCTAGCGCTTGCAAGGCAGACACCTTACCTCTAGCGCCACCTCGCTGGCCCCTACCTTTAATTCTAAATTCCTAAATATACCATTACTTAGGACACTGTATCCTAGTCTTGATATTATGTTATTTGAGGAAAATTATTTATTTTTGGTTTTTGGGTAACACCCGGCAGCGCTCAGGGGATACTCCTGGCTCTACATTCAGAAATCGCTCTTGCAGCCTCGGGGAACCGTATGGAATGCCAGGATTTGAGCCACTGTCCTTCAGCATGCAAGGCAAACACCTTATCACCATGCTATCTCTCCGGCCCCAAAATTACTTATTTTTATTGACATTATTAGACTCTTTTCAAAAGCTGTCCTAAGAAGTTAGATTATAAAACAGAAAAACTTGTAAAGGGGGGCCCGGAGAGATAGCACAGTGGCATTTGCCTTGCAAGCAGCCGATCCAGGACCAAAGGTGGTTGGTTCGAATCCCGGTGTCCCATATGGTCCCCCGTGCCTGCCAGGAGCTATTTCTGAGCAGACAGCCAGGAGTAACCCCTGAGCACCGCTGGGTGTGGCCCAAAAACAAGAAAGAAAAAGAAAAAGAAAAAGAAAAAGAAAAACGTGTAAAGGGGATTGAAACCTATCTTTTATCCTTGGTTAACTAATTATTTTTAATTAATTAATCTGGTTTTGGGGTCACACCCAGCAGTACTCGGGGGTTACTTCTACCTCTGCACTTAGGAATCACCATAGTGGGGACCATATGGGAAGCCAAGGATCAAACCCAGGTTGGCCACAATACAAGGTAAGCACCTTACTTGCAGTACTATCTCTCTGGATTCTGATTATTTTAAGAATCATTAATTCATGGCCAAATTCATGATTAAAAAGTTAACTATATATCTAGTCCAATAACAAGTACATTTAAGACATAAAACATGTACATTGAAGTTGCTATTTTTCTACTCAAACTGGAGGATATTTTAAGTCATAGATATCTAGTGAATTTGTCTTCCAATGAAGTTTATTATTAAACTTTTTTTCAAGTATTCAAAAGGGCTAAAGAGAGCTCAGTGCAGACCACAGACCTAGCACAGATAAGGTCCAACTCTAAGGCCCAACTCATCACTTTTTGTCTGCTTTCTACCCAACAGTGCCAACTGGGACCTTATGGGTAGGTGCCCTTGGCCCAACCCTACTGATCATGGGACCCCAGTGGGCCTTGAGCAATGCTGGGTGTGGCCCAGGGGCCCTAAGCACTGATTGGCTGAGTATCTCAGGAAGTGGCTTTTATATTTTTTTAAGTTGCTTTTTTTAAACTTTGGAGAAAGAAGAACCTAAATTTCACATGAGAGCTGAAATATCAGGATTCTCTTTCTCCTAGATGAAGCCCTAATTTCATAGCCTTTAAAATCTTAGAAACTGGGACAAGCTATTCACTCCAAATAATCATTATTTTTTTTTTCATTTTATTTCCTTTTGTTGAGGTTAGGCCACATCTGGCAGTGCTCAAAGCTTACTCCTGCATCTGTGCTCAGGGACAATGTCTGGTGTTCAGGGGACCATATATGGTGCTGGGTACTAAACTAGGATCAGTTACGAGCCAGGCAATGCTTTAACTCCTGCACTAGCTATCCAGTTCTATAATCATTATTTTTTAATATGAGCTTTTTGTTTTGTTTTGGAGCTACACCAGCAATGCTCAGGGGTTACTCCTGTCTCTGTGCTCAGGAATCACTCCTGGCGGTGCTCTGGGAATTCAATGGGATGCCAGAAGGATGCTGGAGATGGAACCTGCATAAGCCGGGTGCTAGGCAAATACCCAGTTCCTTGTATTAACTTTTAAAACTGGTATCCAGAGTGTATTAGAATAGCCTTTAAGGTTACTATGCAAGTATACAAAATTTCTAAATTTGACAGATTTCTTTTCAAATGAAATCTTTTGTGGTGGATTCAGCTGGTCCTGTAGAAATTACAGTCACGTAATTTTTTTCTCATGCATGATAGATTTTTTTTTTTAGCAGATACCCAAGCTGATAGGTCTGTAAAGAACATACACACCCCAGATCTTAAATTCTGAGATCTTTCTAGAGCTGAGGAAAACGGTGTGACCATGAGTTTAAAATAGATTAGAGGAAAAAACCTAGCAAGCAAAGAGTTTGAGAGATCGGAAGTTATTAGTATATAATCTGAAATGCAAGTATAGTATCTAGAAACTTTATGGGACCGGAGCAATGGCTCAGCGATAGGGCATTGCACGCGGCTGACCAGGGTTCCATCCACAGCATCCCACATTGTCCCACTGACCCTGCTAGGAAAGATTCCTGAGCTCAGAGCCAGGAGTAACTCCTGAGCATAGTAATCTGGGTGTGGCCCCAAAACCAAAAACAACGACAAAAAATAAATTAAATTAAAAAAATTAAATAAAAAAAGTAAAAACTTGGGGCATGAGCGATGGCACAGCGGTAGGTCGTTTGCCTTGCACGCTGCTGACCCAGGATGGACCTAGGTTCGATCCCCGGCGTCCCATATGGTCCCCCGAACCAAAAAAAAAAACCTACCTGAAATTCAGATTGAACTGCCCATTCATTCATTTGCACTTGCCCTGGCACTACAAAGCAGGTGCAGTAGGATTCAGCCCAGGGCTTAGAATAAATGCTCTGCCTATCATACTCTGGTTCTGACTCCCTAAATCTCCACCTCAGCCCATTCTGCATAAGAGCAGACGAATAAACCCTCCAGCACCCCAGCCCTGCAAGGGAGCAGAGACAATGGCGGGAAGCTCCGGGGAAACCAACAAAGATGAGCCAGTTGGCGGGTGGGAGGAGCAGGGACGAGACCACGCCCATCGCGCGACTCGCCACGCCTTCTCCCGCCTCGACCAATCAGCGCCCGCGCCGCGCCTGGCCTTTTTTCCATAGCGGCCTGCGAGGCCCTCAGGACTAGGGGCGGAGTCAGGCGTGTCCCGAGTACGGCGGGGCTTAACCGTCCCCGTGGCGCCGCGTTGCCGTGGCAACAGGGGCGGAGTCGGGTGGGCACGCGAAGGACGGGGCCTGCCAGTCTCGAGACCGTGGAGGTCGCGTTGCCATGACGAGTAGGGCGGAGCCGAGAGGGGTCGCGGGGTCAGGGAGGCGGGCCCGTTTCTTAGAAGCCCCGTTGCCCAGCAACAAGGGTGGCGTCGAGCGGGGATGGTCAATCCTGGGGGCGGAGCCTGTCTCCGTGGCGCCGCGTTGCCATGACAGCGGGCCCGGGGGGCGGGGCTTGTCTCCGTGGCGCCGCGTTGCCGTGACAACGGGGGCGGAGTCGGGAGGGGCGGAAGCGCGCGCGCGCGGGCGGGCGGGCCGGGGTGGGGGGGGGCTGGGGTGCCACTGCGGCCGCGGGGCCCGGAGCGCCGCGAGGCTCTGCCGTCTGCTCGCTGCTGGCTCGGCCGCCGGGACGGTGAGTGCGACGGGCGGCGGGCTGGGCTCGAGGGACGCCGGCGGCGTGGTGGGGCGATTGTGCGCAGGCTCGGGGCCCAGCTGAGCGCGGCCTCCGGGCGGGCTTGGACCTGCGGGAGCCTGGCCGGGGCGGACCCCCACCTCGGGCCCACTTCCGCTGGAAAGGACCCCAAAAAAGGCTTGCAGAAAATCAAGCCTTAACTGGCAGGAGTTCGTGCGTCTGGTTCTTTGGGGGTCCACTTGGGATCCAAGGTTTGCTTGCTTGGTTTTGCTTTTTTGGGGGGCCACTGGGACGCTCTCAGGGGTTCCTCCCGGCTCTGCGCTCAGAAATCGCTCCTGGCAGGCTCGGCTAGACCCTGTGCCATCTGGGATGCCCGGGATCGAACCCAGGGCCGTCTTGCAAGGATCGGCCTGTCTGTCACCATGCGAGGCAGACGCCCTACTTCCATGCTGTCTCTCCGGCCCCGGGATTTTTAGGCTTTCTGCAGGGGAATGAATCTCTTTCTTCGGAGCATTGCCCTAAGATCTTAAAAATCTTAAAATTTGCCTTGAAATCTTTTCTTTCTTTCTTTCCTTTTTTTTTCCGGGGCCCCGACTTGGCAGGTGCTTTCTTTGCTGCCCACTTTTCCGCCGCCGCCTCCCTTGACAGCAGCCACGTGGAGGCTTTACCTCCCCGGGTCACAGGTTCTGCTGGAGAAAGTGATGGTGGAAGGGAAACTCGGGGCGCCCCCCCCCCCCAAAAAAAAACCGTGCATCCCTTACAACATGGCTTACAGCCACCGTGGGTGGGACTTGGTGATGAGGTTGTCCTGGGGGTGATTCGGAACTCTGGGCACCGGGAAGAGACTTGGCATTTCCAGAAGACCTTTCTTTTCATTCAAGTCTTTCTTTCTTGGGAGTATTTCTTTGGGGGGGTTGTTTTTAGTAAACTATTGTTGTTTTTTTGTTTTTGTTTATTAAGTGAAAGCTGCGACTTGGTAAGAGAAAAAATATCTCCAAGTGCCTGTGGACTATAATGAGATGAGTCATGAAATCCTCCTTTGTAGGCCTGAGAACTTCCTCCAGGTGTTGGGAGTCAGTCCGACGAATGCTTGCTTGAGTAGGGTTTTATGAGAATGAGATTTATTGGTTTGTTTATTTACTTGTTTAGGGGGCCACATCCGGCCCTGCTCTCTCTCTCTTGTCACTCCTGGCTCTGATCTCTGGAAATGACTCCTGGCTGGCTCCGGAGACCTTATGGATCGTGGGGCGCGTGCAAAGCAAAAGCCCTCTGGGGCCCCCCTGGGAATGAAGTTTAATTTTGTGGGTATTGTGAAAACAAGATTAAAGTTTAAAGATAAGATTAGACACTTTTGGACTGCTTGGGCGATTTTTTAGAGTTTCAGAATAGTGAGTGGCTGGTTCAGAATCCTGGTGGAAATGATTTCTGTAGCACTGTTTATTTTGGTTTTTCTCGAAGAGTTCTAAAACCGCTGGGAATATTTAGAATATATAAAACGAAGACCTGGATGTTGGAACGTTGTATGATTGAACCTCAGCCACCAACTTTGTTAACTGTATCTCAGTGATTCAATTAAAAAAAATAAATGTAATAAGTAGAATGTGTAAAAGACAAATTGTTTAGAAAAGTTTCGCAGCACAGTTTATTAGAATTTAAGTCGTCCCATGAGTCTGTGGAGATAATAGATTAAAAATGAGTGTGCTCACCCATGATGCTTAGCTGAGAAGAGTAAAGGAGTTGATGAACTATTTCTATAAATTATAGCAGGAAGCACCGAAAACATGTAAAAAGATGACATTGTTAGATATTAGTTGGATTGTTAAGTATCGGAAGAAACTTTAAAAGTGCAGATCAGTAGAACTGAAGTCTTAGACTCACAGCAGCCAGTTCTGCTTGCCTTTTGACAATGTATTGTTATTTAGTTTTGTTTTTGTGCCTGTTGAGACTAAATCCGGGGTCTCTTCTATGCACCTGCAACTACTCTGGGTTAGAGTAGGTCACCAGCGAGGGTGGCTGCAGGGTGACAGATCACTGACATGTTAGCAAATGTTTTCTGTATCAATGCAAAAAGTCCTTCCAAAAGAATGTTGGGAACACAATATTGGGGGGGGGGGAGACAACTTGGAAAATAAGTTTCCAGTGTGAGAGGGTGTAATTAAAAAGATAAATCCTGTGGCACTGACAAGTGCTATCACAATTAAGAGAAGAGAATTAATGATTCAGTTTCAATAGATGGGCTACTTGAATAAGGCTCTTCCTTCTAGTGGAGATCCCCACCCCTACAATATCCTGCCTAGATTGCTTTTCCTGAAGATGTCACTCTGATGCTACCTAACTTCTTCTCAAGGCTTTTCAGACTTGGTCACTCTTTCCTCTCTCCTTGCGATCCAACCCCAAGTGTGTGAATGACACCCCAGCTAGTCTCCACTTCTTACTCTCTGCTGCCCCCAAGAATGGTGTTTAATCCCAGCTTGATTGTGGCATCACAGCTTTCTTTCTTTTTTGATTTATTTCTTATTTCTCTCTTTGACAATGTGGCATTTTTCTGTTGGATATTCACTCACACACATCTCCTTAATCTCCTGAAGATCTTAAACTTAAGTCTTGAAATTTTGATTGTCCTGAGAACTTTAAAATCATAGACCTCACTAGATATTTCAGACATTTTTTCCCCTTCTCTCAAAGCAGATAATAATTTTGTGCTTTGGCATGTGGTACTTCCTTCTTGTTATTTGTCACTTTTTGAGCAACTACCATATAGAGAACGACTCTTCAGGCTCTGTTGTACGAAAGGAGCATGATACATAGAATTGACAAGCTTCCATATTCTTTTATTGCCTTTTGAATTTGTAATCCCATATAGATGCTATAGATCATTTCACACAGAAATGTTATTTTCTCTCAGACATACCGGTGCATTGTATGTACAGAGAGTGTTGGTTATTTTTGAAAGAAAGAAAAGGCAGAATTTAATATTCAATGGTGGAGACATTAATGGAAAGGCTTTATAATTTGCCTTTTTTTGTGTGTGTGTGTGTGTGTGTGGTTTTTGGGTCACACCCGGCAGTGCTCAGGGGTTATTCCTGGCTCCAGGCTCAGAAATTGCTCTTGGCAGGCACGGGGGGACCATATGGGACACCGGGATTCGAACCGATGACCTCCTGCATGAAAGGCAAATGCCTTACCTCCATGCTATCTCTCCGGCCCCATAATTTGCCTTTTTTTTTTTTTAACATGGAAAGGATACATGGAAAATAAGCAGTTTATGAATTACCTTGAAAACACCACTTCTGAATTTTAAGTCTGTTTACTACCAAAAATAAAAATTGCATATGAGTCCAAGAAATACATTAAAAACCTTATTTGAATGGTTACCTTATTACTGTGCCCTACTACTAATAAATTCTGAAACTGGAGAGAAACAGAAGTTGAGTGGTCTGTTGAAGAAAAAAATTAACAGATGATTTAGTTTGGAGAATGTCAAGAAGATGGTGAGTTTCCTTGGCTGAGTGTAAATTGGGGAATATCAAAGTGAATATGACCATTAATGATCAAAATTGAGAATTGTGGGATAATCCACAACTAGTGTGTGATTTTTTGTTTGGTCATACTTAATCTTTATTAGTGATTGATAACAGTGTTAAGGACTAACCCTGGAAAACTAAAATTCCAGAGGCACTTGTTGTGATTCTATTTGACTATAATTAAAATGAATCACATTTCCTCTTTTGGTTTTGTTTTTGGGCTATATCCAGCTAGTGCTCAGAGCTTACTCTTGGCTCTGAGCATAGGGATCACTCTTGGCAGACTTGGGGGACCATCTGGGGTTTTTGCAGTTCAGGGTTGGCCCTGTACAAGTCAAGTGCCTTCCTGCTATATTCTCTCTGTCCCCCTACTATGTCTTTTTTTTTTTTTTTTGTGGTTTTTGGGTCATACCCGGCAGTGCTCAGGGGTTACTCCTGGCTTCATGCTCAGAAATTGCTCCTGGCAGGCACGGGGGACCATATGGGACGCTGGGATTCGAACTGATGACCTTCTGCATGAAAGGCAAATGCCTTACCTCCATGCTATCTCTCCGGCCCCCCCCCCTACTATGTCTTATTATTAACTTACCTTTTTATGGGAATTCATAGAGAATTCCTGCCTTAACAAAAAGACCTACAGCATGTTTATTACCATTAACTTCTAGCAGGGGTCTCAAACTCAATTTACCTGGGAGCCACAGGAGGCAAAGTCGGGGTGATTCTTGAGTGCAAAGTCAGTAGTAAGCCTTGAACATCGGTGGGTGTGACCCAAACAACTAAAACAAAACAAAACAAGATTCCTCTAGGGCAGGGCCACAAAATGTTGTACGGAGGGCTGTGAGTTTGAGACCCCTGTAAAGCATTTGGTCTTATGCATTCCCTTTTTTCTTTATCCCGTTTTATTTTATTTACACTGATTTTGTATTTATAGAAAATTTACAAGGTTCAGAGTAGACCTCATGTAGTTTTCTTAGTTTTGAAACTTCTTAAGTTACAGTTTGTACAACTAAGGAAAAAAAATCTCCTCTGTACTATTATTGACCACACTTTATTATTCACAGTTCACTTTATTTCCCTAATGTCCATTTTCTGTTTGAGAATTACAGTTTTGGACAAGGCATTCCTTTGCACATGGCCAGTCCAGGTTCAAGTCTTCAGCCTGCCATATGGTCCTCTAACGCTGCCAGAAGGGATTCCTGAGTGCAGCCCGGAGTAAACCTTGAGCATCATCCGATGTAGCCCATTAACAAAACAAAAGAAAGAATTCCAGTTTCACACTTCGTTTTCTGATAACTGTGACAGCAGTTTAGGGACTATTAGTCAGAAATTTCATTGACTTCCTCCAATGAGGTTTCCCTTATATATCTATTTCTCATTGATCAGAGGATTTATGGTGAGGAGACAATTGAAGCAAAGCTTTGCTGTGTAGGATGTGTACAAAGCACAGTGAACTGATGAAGTTAACCTTGATCAGGGGCTTGAAGTGACTGCTAGGCTGGTCATTTCCATCCCCCTCCCATACACCCTTCTCCACCACCTGTGGGGTTGGTTTGGGCCATATGGACTGTGCACTGAGCTGGCATCTGGCTCTGTGCTAAAGGATTTCTCCTGGTTGTCTCCAGGGGACCATCTGGGGTGCTATCGAATCAAACTGGTCAGCTGTCTGTGCAAGGCAAGCACCTTTCTGCTTCTTTGTCTCTGGGTTCTGTCAGTGGAGAGCTCTTTGTAAGCATATTGCTGAACCTGTGCTCAGTTTTGATTCATGTGTACACATTTTGGTGGGGAGGGGGAAACGGGACAGAGCAGTAGCACAGCGGGGAGGACATTTGCCTTGCATGTGGCCAACCCAAGTTCGATCATCCGCATCCCATACAGTCCCCCAAGCCTGCCAGGAGTAATTTCTGAGTGCAGAGCCGGGAGTAACCCCTGAGTACGGGCGTGGGTGTGACCCACAAAAATAAAACAAGGGGCCCGAGCGATAGCACAGTGGGAGCGTGTTTGCCTTGCACATGGCTGACCCGGGACCAACTGACAGACCTGGGTTTAATCCCCAGCGTCTCATCTGGTCCCCCAAGCCAGGAGCAATTTTTGCGCGTATAGCCAGTAGTGACCCTTGAGCCTCACCGGGTGTGGCCCAAAAACCAAAAATAAGTAAAACAAAATCATTTGTACACATTTCTCTCGACCTAATTTTTTTTTTCCAAAAACATGCTTAACGTTTGGAGGTGGGTGATATCCACCCATTTATGCTTAGGGCTTATCCCGAGCTCTGCTTCATGGATCATTGCTAGCAGGTTTCAGGGAACTGGATGGTGGTACAGCAGGTCAAACCTGGTGGGTCACATGTGTGCCAGGCAAGTACCTTACCCATTGGGCTATTTCTCCAGCGAGGTTTTTTTTTTCCTTTTCTTTTCTTTTCTTTCTTTCTTTCTTTCTTTCTTTCTTTTTTTTTTTTTTTTTTTTTTTTTTTTTGAGGGGCCACACCCCGCAGGCTCTTAAGGGTTACTCCAGACTCAGAAATTGTACCTGGCAGGTTCAGGGAACCATAAAGGATATTGGGGCAAATGCCCTACCAGCTGTGCTATCACCTGGCCCCAAGTTTTCTTTTCTTATAATGCTAGGAATATAGTGGTAAGTGAGACATGTCATTTCTACTTTTTCAGAGTTTGCTGATGTAGACCTAAAATAGAATTTATCTATTCACCTACTTAAGTCTTGATTTTATTGATAGCTATAAATATTTTGTAAGCTAAATAAATCTTTGGACTTCACCATTTAATAGGTAAAAGATTGGGCCCGGAGAGATAGCACAGCGGCGTTTGCCTTGCAAGCAGCCGACCCAGGACCAAAGGTGGTTAGTTCGAATCCCGGTGTCCCATATGGTCCCCCGTGCCTGCCAGGAACTATTTCTGAGCACACAGCCAGGAGTAACCCCTGAGCACAGCTGGGTGTGGCCCAAAAACCAAAAAAAAAAAAAAGAAAAAAAGGTAAAAGATTAAATATCTGTGTCATAAAAATAACTTGTTTTACCAACAGCATAGATCATGAAATTTTTTTCAGAGTATATGTATGCACCACACATAACTGTTAAATTCCCAGTATCTTTTTTTTTTTAAATCTTTATTTAAGCACCATGATTACAAGCATGATTGTAGTTGGGTTTCAGTCTTCCAAGAAATTTTAATTGCTTTTATTTTTATATCAAAATATCTCCAGGCTATAAAAATGTAGACTTACTGTATTTTCATAGAGTTTTGCTATTTTTTGCTATGTAGAAGAAGCTTTAATTACTGAGAAGTAATTTTGAAAGCTGCATTGAAAATAAGAGACCCTGGGGCCGGAGAGATAGCATGGAGGTAAGGCGTTTGCCTCTCATGCAGGAGGTCATCGGTTCGAATCCCGGCGTCCCATATATGGTCCTCCCGTGCCTGCCAGGAGCAATTTCTGAGCCTGGAGCCAGGAATAACCCCTGAGCACTGCCGGGTGTGACCCAAAAACCACAAAAAAAAAAAAAAAAAAAAAAAAGAAAATAAGAGACCCTGAACTCTTTTCTTTCTAAGAACTCCAGTTCTTAGAAAATGAGAAGTAAAATGAAGTTGAGGAAAACAGAGCATTAATGAACATTGTACATGTTGTGATTAACCTTTTTGGGAGAAGTTTATTTTTGTTCGGGACACATATCTGATAGTTCTCAGGTCTTGCTCCTGGCTCTGTGCTCAGGATCACACTCCTAATGCAACTTGGGGAACATGTGGTGTTGAGCTGGGTGTGTGCAAAGTCATCTTTCCCTGCGATGCTTTCTCTCTGGCTTGAACTCTGGAAAATTCATTTTTAAAACTTTGGACCACATCCAGTGGTACACAGGGCTTACTCTTGGCTCTGCTCAGGGATCAAACCTGGATCATCCCCATGCAAGGCAAGCAACTCCCTCCCCTACCTGCTGTGCTATCACTCTGGCCCCAAGCCTAAAAAATTCTTCATGAATTTAGTATATTTATTGGATGTTTGGCGCATGCCTAGTAGTACTCAGGGTTATGTCTGGCAGTATTTGGGGGATCATATGCAGTGTGGGAGTTTTTATACATGTCAGCTGTACGTGAGGCATGCATCTTAATCCCTGGACTATCTCTCTAGTACCTGATTATGTCTCTTTCAAGACCACCATGTTTGTTGATCATAAAGATAAGTCTTGGCAGTTTTAGAGTAATCATAATTCATAAAATTTACATTTTAATATAGTTGCAACTTATTCTAACAGTGTCAGTACTTAAAAGTTATGTGTTCCATGTGAGGAATAGAACAGGTAGGTACTTTATAGTGATTATAAATTTTGATTCATTGCCCTGTTTGCCAGATATGAGGGATAGAGTTTTTTCCAGCCAACTTAAAAGCCACATATCTGTTCCCAAGTGTTAATACTCTTCCTTCAAAAAGTAGTTACTGTTCTGGCTTTTTGGAAAAACCTATTGGGGCTGTGGCTATAGTACAGCTATATACTCGGTCCTTGCCCTGCATGCAACCAACCTAGGTTCATCCCCGGCATCCCACGTGTTTCCGGAGCCCTATTAGAAGTGATCCCTATGTACAGAACCAGAAGTAAGCCCTGAACATCACTTCAATGGGCTCCAACCAAACAAAAGAGATGGCCACTAGGTATATGAAAAAAATGCTGCTCATCACTTCTTAGGGTGATATCACCTCACATCATGAGACTCATCCATGATATTAAAAAAAAAACAGTCAAAACAATGAGTGTAATGTGAATGAGAGGAATAATTTCACTGTTGATAGAAATGTTGACTATTTCAACCTCTGGAAAACAGTGTAGTCATGCCTCAAGAAAAATTGTCTACTCAACTTAGATCTTTTGTAGTACTGTTTTTTGAAACCAAAATTTCTGTGTGAAAGGCAGACTAAATGGTAGAATTTGTTGTAAAGGCAAGTATTTGATATGCACACCCAAATATCTGTTTAGTGGCTAGAAGCAAACGTGTTTTGTTTTCTGTATTTCTGAGTTTTTAACTGCCATTGAGAAACTTTCCATGAAACCTATCTTCGATCCTTTTGCATTCTCTCTTCTCTTCCACCCCCAACCCTTTCTTGAGCAGAAAATGCAACTGCACACTTCTTTTGCCTGTTTCGAAACAATAATTCACATGCTGTGTCTTCTAAACCTATTGACCAAAAGGTAGTTTTATCCTTCAGGGACCATAATGCTTTGACATCACATAGTGTATAGTCAAACTTATAACTTGTGCTGTACAAGGGATTAGAATCTGCATCCAGTTTCAATATTAGATTTTATGGGTAGACAGTATTTATAATCTAATCAAAATAAAGGGTGATTTTAGTTCAGGAGCAAAGATCATGTTTGTTTTATATGTGTATTTTTCCCCCTTAGTCCAGGGTTACTGAAGTTTTCAGATCTTTTGAGTTAATAGAATAGTTGTAAAAATATAATGTTAGGTTACAAGTTGCCTTACATATATATAATATATGGGGCTGGAGAGATAGCATGGAGGTAAGGCGTTTGCCTTTCATGCAGAAGGTCATTGGTTCGAATCCCGGCATCCCATGGTCCCCCGAGCCTGCCAGGAGCGATTTCTGAGCATAGAGTCAGGAGTAACCCCTGAGTGCTTTCAGGTGTGACCCAAAAAAACAAAAAAACAAAAAAAATATATATATTATTTGTAATACAATATATCCTCAGTAATTTGTTGCACTTTGACTACCCATGTGATAAGTTAATAAGAAGGAAAAATATTTTAATGTGAACTTACAGCTTTCAGAAATAATTGCCATCTGTAAACAACTAAAATGTTTATGTTAAACTTATTATAATAAGATTGCTATTCTGTTTAATACATTTAGGAGATGCCATGTCATGACTTCTAGTCTTGAGAAATTATACTTTGCTCTAATAAACGAAAGAACGCACCCGGCAGGCCAAGGGTCATGTGCTCTTTAGTGTCACTGTTAAATAACCAAATGATTGTTGATATGAGTTGTTCATGACTTCTTACTAGTCTGATTAGTTTTTGTTTTGGTGACTATCTGGCCTGTTCTCTGGTGGCTCTTTTTGGTGGGGCAGGGTGGAGATGGAGTGGTGAGTCATGCAGGATACTACAAAGAGCTGAGGATGCCAGGGGCTGAACCTGGGGCTCTTTGAACAATTCAGTCCTTTGAACAGTCACCCTGGTGCTGACTGCTCTTTAGACATTTGTGACATTACTTGATTTACTGATCACATTAAATTCTTGTTGGGAAATAAAATGGCAAGTTAACAAAAAAAGTCTTAAATATATAGATGTGTTTTATATATATAATTTTATATATCTGTTTATGTACATATATATTTGTGTATATGTATACATATATATACATATACATATACATATATATGTATATGTATATGTATATGTGATATGGCCACTCTGTGATGCTCAAGCATTAATCCTGGCATTGCACCCAGGAATCACTCTTGGTGATGCTCAGGGGACCATATGGGATACTAGGGATCAAACACAGGTAAACAGTATGCAAGGCAAATGTCTGACCACTGTACCTTCACTCTGGCCCTAAAAAAGTAAAATTTCTTTTGTTTTTGTTTTTGGGTCACACCTGGTGGTGCTCAAAGGTTATTTTTGGCTTTGCGTTCAAAAATGGTACTCAAGGGTTACTCCTGGCTCTGTGCTCATATGTGACCATATGGGATGCCGGGAATCCAACCCAGGTTCAGCTTGGGTTGCTTGCTGTGTGCAAGGCAAATGCCCTACCACTGTGCTATCTCTCTGGCCCATCAAGAAGTAAAATTTCTTTTTTTTTTTTTTTTTTTTGTTTTTTTTTTGGGCCACACCCGGTGGCGCTCAGGGGTTACTCCTGGCTGTCTGCTCAGAAATAGCTCCTGGCAGGCACGGGGGACCATATGGGACACCGGGATTCGAACCAACCACCTTTGGTGCTGGATCGGCTGCTTGCAAGACAAACGCCGCTGTGCTATCTCTCCGGGCCCAAGAAGTAAAATTTCTAAATGTTTCAAAATCAAGTGAAAAAATGATTTATAAATGCATTAAATACAACTCAGAAGTCATTATTTGTCACTTGCTTGGGAAATTCAGATTTTTTTTTTGTTTTGTTTTTGGGCCACACCCGGCGTTGCTCAGGGGTTACTCCTGGCTGTCTGCTCAGAAATAGCTCCTGGCAGGCACGGGGGACCATATGGGACACCGGGATTCGAACCAACCACCTTTGGTCCTGGATCGGCTGTTTGCAAGGCAAACACCGCTGTGCTATCTCTCCGGGCCCGAAATTCAGATTTTTGAAGTATATATGAGATTGATTTTAAATCAAAAACGAGATTAGTAGTGTGAAAATGGTGGGAAACAACTTTATTGGTAGGTCAGGCGCTGCTCTATGTATAGTTCAAGGTTATTCTATTTATACATATAAGATTGTAAATCTTCAAAGGCCTTTCCATGTAGTTATTTATGTAATGGCCTCAGTTCTCACACATGCAAGGCTAGCATGTAACCCAGAGCCACAACTCAAGATTCTAATATTTTGGTCTTAGCCCCTGTTTTTTGCAATTATTCATATTTCCTAATAATTTATATTACTAAACTACACACTTAAAAGCACCTATGAAAATTGTTACTGAGACTAATTTGGCGGTGTCGTTAAATATATTTATTTTATAAACCCCTGTTTTAAAGATACTCTGCATACAGGGGTCTGAGAGTATAGCAGGGATCTTACAGCAAGTAAAAGTATGTATAAGGCTACATACTTGCCTTGTATGTAGCTGCCCCAGGTTTGATAACCAGCACCCCATATTGCCTCTCGAGCAAGTGCCAGGAGTAAATCCTAAATGCAGAGCCTGAGTAATCCCAGAACATTATGGGTGTGACCCAACTTCCACCTCCACCCTAAAGGAAAAGCACTATGAATTGCAATGCTGGAATTTCCAGTATGATTAATATACTTTGAAAGTAGGGAAGTTGCTGTTTTAACTTGGCAAAATTCTCTAACTTCCTAGTAGATTCTGATTTAGATGGGTGAGATCATAAGTAGGTAGTATTTACCACTACATCTTTTTTTTTTCTTCTTCTAGTGTTCTAAGTTTCAGAGCAGTGAATTTTCTCTCTTTGCAATGATCAGAGGTAGTTACACCCAGCTCTGTGCTTGGGCGTTTCTGTCAGGGTGCTTACGGAATCAGTCATGAGAAAGGTTGCACCCCACGCTGCCTGCCAGCAAAGCTCCTAGTAGCCTGTTGAGCTGTCTCTCTGGCTCCTACTTTGTTTTTTTTTGTTTTTTTTTGTTTGTTTTTGTTTTTGTTTTTGTTTTTGTTTTTTCAGATTCTCTGCAGGTGTGAGTTTTTGGTCTTCAAGCATAGATGTTAACAAAATGAACTTAGACCTTGTGTATAGATTTGAAGGGGGAGGGAATGTCATGTAAAGCAAGTCCTAAAGTGTTGAAAGTGTAGTATGGGGTAAGTTCTTTCTGACTATTTAAAATAGAGATTTGAAGCAGGTTTTGTCTTGTAGCTTTATTAACAACAAGTGACATGGAAACAATGCGGAAGTGAAAGTAACACGAAGATGACGAAACTGCTGCTGCGGCATTTTTCCGAGAAGTGACTCATTTCAGTCAGTGCCTAGCAAGTGGAAGGCATTGTTCACTAGGGGGCAACTTTACTATTTAATACTTAATATTTGTAAACTTTTTAAATAGCAGATCTTACTGGAGTTGGTTTTAGTGCCCCCAGCACTGCTGACAAGCCTCTACCTCCCCCAAGAAGAGTACTATCAAGTTAAAAAGAATAAATAAGTGATGAGTGCAGTTAGAGAAATAACTACATTGAGAACTATCCTAACAATGTGAATGAATGAGGGAAGTAGAAAGCCTGTCTCAGGTACAGGCAAGGGGTGGGGTGGGGAGGAGGGAGATTTGGGACATTGGGGATGCACTGGTGAAGGGGGTGTTCTTTAGATGACTGAAACCCAGCTACAATCATATTTGTAATCAAGGTGTTTAAATAAAGATATTAGTAAAAAAAGAAAATAGATCATATTGGGAAACAAATACCATATTCATCATTTGTATAAATTCAAATATATGTTCATATATGAAAACTTGGTTATAATTTAAAAATAAAATGACATTTCTCCCCCCCCAAAAAAAATTAATAGTAGTAGTAATAATGATTGGCATCCCTATAAACTCATATCATTGTGGGCTTATTCTCTACCTTGGCTTTTTCCTCATGTAATCCGTAGTAAGAATTTTATTAAAATAGGTAGTATTAGAATTCTAAATTGATAGCTCTGAGGGTCTGTTAAGTGACACAACTTGAACTTAAGCAATATCTCTTCATGGCTCATGCTCTCACCCATCAGCTAAATTATTTGAATCTTAATCATGTAATTTGATATGGAATCAAATGGCTTTTCCTTCACGATTTGAGCTGAAGATAGACTATAAGTTTCAATTCTCAGTATGTGCTCATATATATCAGGTACATTGATTTCTTTCTCAGGAAAGAAGCTTTTTGTTTTAGTTGTACACTGTTCACGTAGAATCTAGCCATTGTAACAACAGAGACGTGAATATACTAGGAGCAATGGGTTTCTTTTGGAGCTTCTTACAAAAGATCCAGCAGTAGTTACTCTGAATTCTTTTCTTCCTTTTACTTTTCTCTGTATTGCAAAATTACACGTACTGTACTCATAATCCAGCCTAGGTAACTCTTTAGCTTTGGGAAGCATTTTAAATTCCCACATACATGTAAATGTTTTTGGATACTTTTAGATACTTCTTATATTCAGTTAGATAATTCTGAGATATTAAAATTTTTGGTTTGTTTTAGGCCACACCCATCAGCACTCGGGGTTACTCCAGGCTCTGCACTCAGAAATTGCTCCTGGCTCAAAGGACCATATGGGATACCGGGGATCAAACTTGGGTTTGTCCTGGGTCAGCCGCCTGCAAGACAAACACCCTACTGCTGTGCTATCACTCCGGCCTCTGAGATATTAGAATTAATAATACATTTGTTGATTATAAGAATGTTATTTTGCATCCTCCACCATTAAACCATAAAAGACAAAAAAGGTGATCTCCTGAGTAGGGGGGAGAAATGATGGTATTTATGCTTTAAGTTGGTAAATCTTAGATGAGCCCTTGTCAGATCTTACTGTGATATGTAAAATTCTTTTTTTTTTTTTTTTTGTGGTTTTTGAGTCACACCCGGCAGTGCTCAGGGGGATATGTAAAATTCTAATGGCATTTATCCGACTTTCCAGTTTAGGTCAGAAATCCACAATGCTTTGAAAACCACATTCTCTGAACTCATGATCTGAACCTTGATAAAACTATCCCTGATGTTCACTCCTCTTAGTGTGGCTGTGCATTTTGCTGAAGAAAATATTAGTCTATTTATTATGGAGTACTTTTCAGATCCCTGGTATGGCATATTTACATTTTATCTCCTTTATGAATTCCAGATGATTCTGAATTCTCAAATCTATAATGTGAGGTCTGCATGGTTGTTTCCTGTTTCCATTCACCCATCTCTCTCCCTTCTCTCTTCTGAGCAGGGCTCACCCCACCCAGCTGTGGCCTGCTGGAGGTGTTCCTCAGAGGTGCTCACTTGGTTGTGGTGCTCACTCTAGCTCGCCTGCTTTTAGTCACCCTAACACCCAGGTTCCCTGTGGCTCACACACAGCTTACGGTGCTCCTGGAGGGCTCTTTTAGTGCTCCCCGAGGTTATGGCACACACTCACACATATGTTCTCTTTGTGGTGATTATCTCTCCTTGACTACAGCATGGCCAGAAATGGTCACAGCCTCAGAGGTCACAGAGAGGAACCCAGAGATAGTATGGTGGATAGGACACTGGCCTTGCTGGGTGCTGGAATTTGTGACCCTTCACTTTCAAGGGAGTTATTCATTTGGGACTTGGGTCACTCCTGACTCTGCACTTCTGCTTTCATGTCATCCAAGGCAAGTTTCCCCACCCTTTTGCCTAGCCCAGGAAGCCCCTTCTGCTCCAGGGGCACGGCAGGCCACAGGGCACTGCCTGTTCCTTCAGTTCATCAAATTCACCCTGGAGCCACCAAATAGAGAAGTCACTTGCTTCCTTAGTTCTTAGACTGATGCTGTGTCTGTCATGTCGATGGTGTACTATATTTTTTCCACTGTCCCCTTGCTGCTATACAAGGACAGATCCCTTTAATGGTTTCATTGGCCACTTGGACCTTCCAAAGCACAACTAAACACAAGCCCAGGGAGGCAATAGGCACAGTGGAGCTGCCTGCCGCCTCTCTGTATGGTCTCCTGACTACTAAAGGGTCATAATAGAAAGTCAGGAGATACAATGCATCCCATACATTTTTTTTTTCATCAGGACTGCTTTGCTATACTGGGAGTTTTATGTTTTAATATGCTATTTAGTAGTACATATTCTATGCCTTTGAAAAACTGCCATTGAAACGTTGAGAGAGGTTACAATGAGTACAGTAAATCTGTTTAATACTTTGAGTAGTAGAGTGGTCATTTTAACAATGTCACTTTTTCACCATCCATGAGAATGGCATATTTTCCATTTTTATTAAAAGATTCCAGTCTTGAGGTGCCGGAGCGATAGCACAGCGGTAGGGTGTTTGCCTTGCACGAGGCCAACCTGTGATGGACCTGGGTTCGATTCCTGGTATCCCATATGGTTCCCGAGCCTGCCAAGAGTGATTTCTGAGCACAGAGCCAGGAGTAACTCCTGAGAGCCATTGGGTGTGCCCCCCCCCCAAAAAAAAGACTCAAGTCTTTTAATAGTGACTTGAGGTTTTGATAGGAATTTTTCACTTCTTTTGTTGATTTGTAGGTATGACTTGAATTTTTTGCACAATTATAAATTAAAAAATATTTTTCTCGTCTACATTAATATTTGCATATATATGTTATATTTTGGGACCAGAGAAATAGGTACAGAAGGTAGGGTGTTTACCTTGCATGTGGTCAACTTGGCTTCAATCCTTGGTACCCCTGAGTCCACAAGGAATGATCCCTGAGTACAAAACTAGTAGTAAACCCTGAGCACTGGCTGTATGGCTCAAAAACCAGGAAGGGGAGAGGAAAGCATTTTTAAGTGCTGGAACTATAGAAGGAAGGACTTTTACCTTGCTCCCAGTTGAGCCTTGTTCAATCCTGCCCCCTGAGCATGATTTCTGAGTGCAGAGCCAGAGTTACCCCTGAGTACCACTGGATGTAGGTCCCCCAAAAAAGTTTTATAAAATATGTTTTAGTGTATTGATAGTCACCACTTTACTGTTTAGATTTTACTGTTTCCAAAAGACTTTGTTAGTATTTGAATATAGCCTTCTGTAAGCCGATTCATTTAAATTAGAAATTAGTAAGAAATAAAAACCACATGGAATACCTCCCAAATGAAATAAAGAATGGTAATGGGACTTGGGCTGTTCTCTGCCTGGCAGAGTAAGAATATATAGGATTTCTGGGCCCGGAGAGATAGCACAGCGGTGTTTGCCTTGCAAGCAGCCGATCCAGGACCAAAGGTGGTTGGTTTGAATCCCGGTGTCCCATATGGTCCCCCATGCCTGCCAGGAGCTATTTCTGAGCAGACAGCCAGGAGTAACACCTGAGCACCGCCGGGTGTGGCCCAAAAACCAAAAACCAAAAAAAAAAAAAAAGAATATATAGGATTTCTAAGGGCCAGCAATGGACTGGTTAATTCAACAGGAAGAATTATTTCAATACATGATGCCAGAATAATTATCCATATATTGAAAAATGAAACTGAATTTAAAATTAGTTTTTTTGAGAACTGTAGGCTTTAACTTGTGGAAGATTAAAATCTAAAAACATTGTGGATAGTGTATGGGGTAAGTGTTTTTTATCAATTTAGTAGTGGGAAGAAATTCCTAAATGAGAAACAACCTACAGACCATAAGAACATGGTTTATTACACTCAATCTTATTAAAATTTACTTTTTAATAATAGACAACTAATGAATACCAAGAAGACATCTACTAAAGATATTTTGCATTACATATAAAGATTAGCATCCAAATGTCTCCAGCTGTCACTAGAAGAGGAAATCAAAATTAAATCACAAGGAGTTACAATTTCATACTCATCAGGTTTAAAAAATATTTTATGAGGGCCAGAGAGATAGCATGGAGGTAAGGCGTTTGCCTTTCATGCAGAAGGTTATCGGTTCGAATCCCGGCGTCCCATATGGTCCCCTGTGCCTGCCAGGAGCAGTTTCCGAGCATGGAGCCAGGAATAACCCCTGAGCACTGCCGGGTGTGACCCAGAAACCACCAAAAAAAAAAAAATTATGAGAACATGGAGCAGACAATATAATATGTTCTTGGTAGCAATTTGTTTTTAGCAGTTAAAATTGAAAGAGAATATGATGTAACCCCCAAATTCTACTTCTTTATGTATATTCGACTTTTAGATTTATACCCCAGAACAGTTTTGGCAGTTGGGTTGCAGGGTATATGGACAAAGATGTCTATAACAGTACTAATATTAATAGCTGAAGCACAAACAGTCCTCTGAACAGATTATGATATACTCATAAAGTGAAATATTGGTTATCTGTAAAATAAATGGCAGCCTCAGTAATGTTAATGAATGTAAGGATAGAAACATTATAGAGTATACTTGGTATAGTTTGGTTTTCAGTAATGAAAAGTTGTGAAATGCTTGGTTAGGGAGTCTGCTGTAGCAAAACTATTTTTAAAAGTTTGTTTTCTTGGGGCCAGAGCAATGGCACAACGGTAAGGCATTTGCCTTGCACGCAGCCAACACAGGACGGACCCCGGTTTGAATCCTGGCATACTATATGGTCCCCCGAGCCTGCTAGGAGCAACTGCTGAGCCCCTCTGGATGTGACCCAACTCCCCCCCATCCCCCACCCGCAGTTTGTTTTCGTAAACCTAAATGCAGTTAGTTAGAGCTCTGGTCAAATTAGTTTAAGAATCTGTAATGTTGGGGCCTGAGAGATAGCATGGAGGTAAGGTGTTTGCCTTTCATGCAGAAGGACGTTGGTTCGAATCCCAGCATCCCATATGGTCCCGCATGTCTGCCAGGAGCAATTTCTGAGCATGGAGCCAGGAGTAACCCCTGAGCACTGCCGGGTATGATCCAAAAACCAAAAAAAAAAAAAAAAAAAAAAAGAATCTGTAATTTTTAATCTGTGGGGTTTTGAGGGTGTGTTGGGGGAGATAATAGTCCAGCACTGCTAATACTTTGTAATTCAACATACTGTGTTTCAGAGGATACTGAAAATTCTGTGCTTCACTGTTCATTTTCATACTTAGTCTCAGCATTTCCTCTTAGACCAGCATTTCTAAGTAAAAGTCTCCTTTAATATTTTTTGAAAAAAAATCTGAGAGTCCCAGTATTTTATTTTTCTTGTTCTAAAGTAAGAATCTCTATAATAAGCATAAGATTAGATGCTGTTTTATATTATGTACTTTTGAAAAACAGCTGTACTGTTTTTCAAACAGCTAAAAAAAAAAAAAAAACCAAACTATGTTTAATCCTGAGTGCCATTCCTCAGTATATTTTTTGCTCATTATCTATATGATCTAAAATACTTAGTTTCTTGTTTAACAAGAATAAAAATATTGTATTGATATAGGCTTAACAGGGGTAAGGGGGCTTGCCTAAATAATGATGTGAATATCTCTGTAAATATACATGCCTAAATCTATGTAAAATTAGCTTAAGCCATTGGCTGCATAACACCTGTGTAATAGTATCCTAACATATAATAATCCTTAATACCTTTAATATACTTGAATAGGTGTTTATGTCCCAATCATTGACTGTATTTGGGCATGCAAATGTAGTAATGCTGTATTTAGTTATAATTCAGCACCCATCAAGAAAAAATTTCCAGCTTTAATTGAATTGGTGAAGTTAAATGTTAACTTGGTCTTTACAGGCTCCCCCTCGCCCCTAATTAACATACCAAATGTATGAAACCACAGTTTTGTGTGGGCATGGGCTGACTAGTCATTAGTCCATTGAGATGTCTTATTGGAGAGCAAAGAGTGGGCAACTTTAGGTGAACTGGTCTGAAGTGAGAACCGGCTGCCACATGTAGTGTGATAATAGAAACCCCAAATTAATATGGGCTTGAGGAGAAAAAGGCTCTGACTTTCACGTGAGTTGGTAGTTGATAGGTAACCCATTGAGGGGACGGACATGTGTGGGGGCCGAAAATGATTTGGTTTTATGCTCTATGTCTGATAATGATATGTGTTATGTGATATTAAGAACAATATTTACGGGGCCGGGAAGGTGGCGCTAGAGGTAAGGTCTTCCTTACAAGCGCTAGCCAAGGAACGGACCACGGTTCGATCCCCCAGCGTCCCATATGGTCCCCCCAAGCCAGGGGCGATTTCTGAGCACTTTGCCAGGAGTAACCCCTGAGCGTCAAACGGCTGTGGCCCAAAAACCAAAAAAAAAAAAGAACAATATTTACTTGCTTATATGCATAAGGTAAATTAATGTACACTATACATAGAGTGTATAATGTAAAATAAACAATAGTATGTGCTTACATGCCTGAGGTAAATAATTTATGTGTGATATACATAAATGTATAATGTAATTTAAATAATGTAATGTACTAGATTATATGTGAAAATACACAGGAGGTACAAAATGGTGTAATATACCCCCAAAACTTATAACTATAATTTATAATTTAATTTATAAATTTATAACTATAGGGTCTGGAGAGATAGCATGGAGGTAGGGAGTTTGCCTTGCATGCAGAAGAACGGTGGTTTAAATCCCAGCATCCCATATGATCCTCGAGCTTGCCGGGAGCGATTTCTGAGTGTAGAGCCAGGAGTAACCCCTGAGCACTGCTGGGTGTGACCCAAAAACCTAAATAAATGAATAAATAAATTTATAACTATAGCAAACTAAAATGTTTGTTTAAATAGGGGGCCAGAGAGATAGCACAGTGGTAGGGCATTTGCCTTACACACAGTGGATCCAGGACAAACGGTGGTTTGAACCCTAGCATCTCATATAGACCCCTGCACCTGCCTGGAGTGATTTCTGAGCATGGAGCCAGGAGTAACCCGAGCACCACCGAGTGTGACCCAAAAATCAAACCCAAAAAAAATTTTTAATTAAAATTTGGTACTAAACTTTCGGTTTGATTTTTGTGATACCTATGAATATAATTTGAGAAGTTCAAGTAGTTTAAAATAAAATGTTAATTTTGATTGCTGATAGTGGGCTGATGCTCCTTCCTTGGTGCCCTGGGGAGATAGAAGGCTTACAAGGCCACTGTGATTATTAGGCTAGAAAGACTGTATTAGGAGGTTATTTTCCAATAAGCTTATGAAGGGTATAGCTAATAATGAGGATAGCAAAGAAATACCCTGATGCTGGTTGTTGAATAATATCCTGACATTGCTTAGCGGACCAACTGGGGTATCAGGGAATGAACCTGGATTGACCATGTTCAAGGCAAGCTCCTTACCCTACTTTACTTTGTTCCTTTTCATTTCCCAGACACGTTTTAATGACCACTAAAGTATTAGATTAGGATAGATTTAGTGTAGATAATATTAGAACATAGATTCTATATTCTACATAGTATATAGATTATAATTTAATATTATAGAATATAGAATTTAGAATATGGAATATATATCCTACATAGAATATATATTAGAATTTAATATTATATTAGAATAGATTCAATCTATAGATTAAATAAAGTTTACTTAGCTCCTCTAAATTAGATATTAAAAAATCACTTATGATTCTTGTTTTTATAATTCTTAGATGACTGTCTTTGGGGTTGGCTATATATCTCTGTACACTAGAAAGAAGACTATTTTTCCTTTATATAGGATTATGTAGGATGTTTTCACCAAAGTGATTCTTAGATGGAATAATGCAGTGGTCCTCAAACTACAGCCCTGGACCACATATTATATATATATTTTGTTTGTTTGTTTGTTTGTTTTTGGGCCACACCCGGCAATGCTCAGGGGTTACTCCTGGCTGTCTGCTCAGAAATAGCTCCTGGCAGGCACGGGGGACCATATGGGACACTGGGATTCGAACCAACCACCTTTGGTCCTGGATCGGCTGCTTGCAAGGCAAACGCCGCTGTGCTATCTCTCCGGACCCCACATATTATATTTGTTCCCATTTTGTTTCTTCACTTCAAAATAAGATATATGTGCAGTGTGCATAGGAATTGGTTCATAGTTTTTGTTCTTACAATAGTCTGACCCCCCACTGGTCTGAGGGACAGTGAACTGGCCGCCTGTTTAAAACGTTTGAGGTTCACTGGAATAATGTGTCCAAAGATGTAATATTTTTTATGATTCACTGGTGCATATTAATATTACCAGGTAGTCTTTTAAAATGGTGGGCCTAGGTCTTTGCCCAAAATTTTGTTTTACATGTATTTTCTAAACTAATACTAACTTGAATATTTTGCTGCTAATATTTGCATTTATTTGGTCCAAACTTGAGAGTGCTCAGGACTTAGTCCTGGCTCTGCACTTAGGGCTTACTCTTGGCGTACTTGGGGGACCTAATTGGGGTGCTAGGGATCAAACCCACATCAACTACATGTGTGTATTTTGGTTTAATAATGTTGTACATACTTTACCACATTTTCTTCAAATGACTTCTGTTCCTTATAACCTTTAGTGTCTTTGTTAGACAAATATCGTGCTTAAAATGTGGAATAATTGTGAAATTCCTCTGACTTGGAGATAGTTAAATATGTATTTTGTGTCTCATGAGATGAATGACTGTTTCATCAATAATTGTTTTCTTTATGATAGGACTGTAAGAGTAGATGGGGCCAGTAATTGGAATGACTCCAGAAAGGAGAGCTGAAACGCCAGGAGCTGAAAAGGTTGCAGGATTGAGCCAGATTCACAAACTCGGAAGCTTGCCCAGGGCTGTTGATGCTGCCAGCCCGAAGGCCACACTAGTGGACATTGAGTCGGCAGATGAGGAGCTCACGAACTTGAATTGGCTCCACGAAAGCACCAATCTCCTCACCAACTTCAGCTTCGGAAGCAAAGGCCTCCCGATCGTCAGCCCGTTGTATGATATAGAAGGGGACGACTCGCCGTGCTTGGGGCCTTCTTGCTACCAGGGTCTGGAAAAGAAGCCCACAACATCCAAGCCCCCATACTCCTTCAGCCTCCTCATCTACATGGCGATTGAGCACTCTCCAAGCAAGTGTCTGCCCGTCAAAGACATTTATAGCTGGATTCTGGACCGCTTCCCATACTTTGCGACTGCGCCAACTGGCTGGAAGAATTCTGTTCGGCATAACCTGTCCCTGAATAAATGCTTTCAGAAAGTGGAAAGAAGCCATGGAAAGGTCAGTATTGTGGACATTGTTATGTTTGGAGAGAATTAATTTGGAGATTTTAAAATATAGGAACATCAAAGGAACCCAAACTATAGTCAGGTTACTTAAGTTTAAAATTAAGTACCATATTTACCGGCATATAAGACGACCCTTCAACCCATGAAAAACTTCCTAAAAGTCGGGAGTCATATTATATGCTGGTATACGGCATGCTGAAACTTGTGCCAGCTTCAGACACGAGTGATCCACATCCCTCTTACTTTTAAGAAGTAACTTACTTTTAAGATTTTTAGGAAGCTTTTCATGGGTTGAAGGGTCGTCTTATACGCCGGGAAATACGGTATTTATTCGCTTTCCCTTAAAATGCTTAAAGTTTTTCCTTCTTTTCAAATGTTTTCCTTCCTGTGCTTTGTTTTTGTGTTGACTGGGCTAAGCACTTGGTTGCAGTGCCTAAATAAATATTGTAGCTATGCTAGATGAGGGGAAGGACAGCACACTTGCTTATGGAACCATGTTCTTGTTATGTGAAGTGGTGTCAAAGGTCAAATACATTTTCATGAGCTAGCCTGGGCTCCCTCATTTCTTTGAGTGTTTATACAAATTAAACAGAATTATGCCAAGTCTACTATAGATACACAAATTCATTGGTTAATGCCCCAGTTTTCTAGTATGTTTCCATATTGTTACTATATCTGTTTCCATAGTGTTGTTATATTGTCATTATATCAAAATAACACTCTCACATAGGAAATCTAGCAGTCGGCCTCATCATGGGATACATTGTCCTTCCTGATACATTGTGTGTTCAAGAGGATATTGTAGAAATTATTTGAGACTCCTTCATAAAAGACATGTGGGCACTTGGGTAAATAATTTAGCTCTGGGGCTCGTGGGAGCTAGATGTCAGCTCTCACATCTGGACAAGTTAGCCGCTCTGGAGAGAGATCCTAGTGACAAGAAAGGTGTTAAGTTCAGGAGAACGATGCGCCGTTCAAAGACACCAAGACCACAATCTCTCATGCAATAGCAGAGGGTTTATTTTTCTTACAAGCATGCAGGGGCTGTCAGAATCCAGCATAAGCCAGAATCTGCCAGCCCTGAACCATGAGCTTACAAGCTATATATAGTATTTTAAACAATAGAAAGGTACAGTAGATTGATTTGCTTTAGGAAGTACATGACATCTGGCATTTTCCCACAATTGTGAATGAAGGGGGGTGGGTAATCAGGGCAGTCAGGAAACTCCCAGAATTGTCATGGATGCCTGTACGACCCCAGTGTTTTTGAGGGCCACGTCTAGCCCACTTTCCTGTCCTTGCCTGATGGCTGTTTCAAGCTTCCTTTACATTCCCCCCTTTTCTTTTGTTTGATCTCTAATCCTAGAGATCTGGGTTGTTTGATTAAGTGCCTTATATTGCTGCCTAGTAATCATTAGGTTCTATAGTCAGTAATAGCAGCAGGAGCACAAGCGGGCCTGTAATGGCAGACATTAGAGTTGTTAGCCAGGGGGACTACTTGAACCAGGACTGAAACCAATTGTTTTGAACCCGGAATTTTTGTTTTAGCCTTTCTTGAAGGGGGGTGGGTGATTACTGATTTGATTGGCCCCCCTTAAGAGCGCAGTTAATTAGCACACAATAATGGAAGGTCAAATTAAAAACTTCAAGGGCAATGCAAGGCATTTCTCTTGCCTGACCCCTTCCCCAGCTGCTTTTTAAAAAGTGTGATTTACTACTAATCTGGTTATTACGATTCAGTTCCAACTGGAAGGGAGCTTCCAGTATGCCTGACCGGTGGTTTTACAGTCCCATGCTGTCATCTGGTACAGTAGGTGATCTTCATTTTGCCCCGGTCCAGGAAGTTGAGTCAGATGGATATGCAGGGGGGGTCCTTTGTAGTCTGTTCAGGCCACTGACCATTCAAGCTGCGGGCTTCTGAGAAGTATCTGAAAAAGACTTATGAAGAGGTTTTCCGGGGGGTTTCTTACTTGTTCTGTATCTAAGGTTTTTTACACCTAGTGTGTAACAATTAATGATAACACAAGTTAAACAACAGAAATTAAAGCATTATAGCATTATTAACAAACAGCTCTGAATTATTTTTAGTTAGACTAATGCTTACATTTGTAATTTATGATCTGTTTGAGTACAATTAATAAAAAATGCTTTTACACCTAGGTTACTTTACTTTAATTATAAAAATTATTTTTCTCTCCACCTTAACCTTGCACCTTACTAGATATTTGAAAAAATTTTGGCTCCTTCCTTTGCATAAACACAATATTACTGGAGAAATCTCCATTTGGGGCACTCCCAATACTTACAGAATTTTTGAGGATAGGGTGGGGACACAGCAGATTTGTCACGTTACAGTTACTTAGGCTAGGCTGATGTAAGAACGAGTTGGTTCTCGGATGGCTGTTGTCTTCTCACCCACTGCAGGATTTTCCTAGAAGTAGCCTGTTCCACTCCTCTTCAGGGTTGGAAGAGACTCTGACCTTAAGTTCTTTCTTGAGACTGAGGGTGAGGGTGAGAGTGGTCGTGGCCAGTTAGTGCAGGTTCAGAAATCTGCCATTTCCTTTTTCAGGCCATTCATCTTGATGTTTTCCTGGTTTTGTTAGCCAGATGCCTAACGGTGCCTGCTTGTTACACCACCTTAAGCCTGATTATTTCCCCAAAAGAGGGCTTTGGGGTCCCCTTATTAATTTTAAGATTTCTTGTTTGCACGGGGATTACTCCTCATGCAGAGAGGAAATTTACCTGTTTGTATTTCATGCAAAGCAAACTGATGCCATGACATAAAAATGATATTAAAAGGTGCTAGGACGAGAGAAAAAGCAAATGTTACTTAATTTTGCACAGAAAATTTTAAACCTGATTATTGTCTGGAGGCTTTTACAATAAGATTTACAAAGTTCCTTGTGATACACTTATTAATATTCTTGGCAGTAAATAAATTTACATACAGAGAGTAGAAGTTTGCTTATTCTTCTGGACTTAGCTTAAAGCAGAAAACATATTAGACACCAGCAATTTAGCAATTTATATTTTACAAAATTTTCTGGCAGACTTTAGACCTTTTTTAAAAAAATAATCAAAAATTTAAAATATTGAAGTTCAGTTTAAAGGTGTTTAAAAATATATTAGCTATGCTTTAGACCAAAGCAAAACATAAATTTTCTTAAAAGTATTTTAAATTTACAATTTAGAGGAGTTATAGTTTTTAAAGTTTGATTTTTTTTTACTCAATTTTAATTACTTTACTTTTCTGAACAACTTAGTACATTATTCAAAATGGTTTTTTGTTTTTTAACTATTTCAAACATAGCATTTTGCAGTTTCTAAAAATTTATTTTACAATTTTTTACTACTTTATAACTTATCATAGGTTCAAATGAGTTTACTACAAATATACCCTGTTTATTGATTAAAATGCCAAATTTATGACAGTGTTCAGAACATATTATATTTTAAATTCCAGTTACCAAGTTACTTAAGCTTTACAAGATGCAACTTTAGCAAATGAGAGGTAGGTATTGTAACCATCCAAGCACTACAGTATAACTTAAGTTATAAAAACCTTAGAGATATTAAATATGACTAATTTTACTTTAATTTTAAAAGGTTTGCACTTTATACAAATACCTAAAACTTTTATTTCTTTTATTTTTCCCAATTAGAAAACAAATTGCTAGAATTACTTTTATCTGACAGGACCAAATTTTTTTTGTTACACTTAGTAAAGACAATCTAGGCATTTTTACATTAAGACCTTAAAACTACATTAAATTTTATATTGTTATCTAGATTTAGGCATTTCAACAATATTAAGCGTTCACAAGATTAACAATATTATCAAAATGCTAACCACAACATTTTTCACACAGTTTTGGCCTTTTAAAATTAATATTATTTTTAACAGACATAGAAATACAAAAATTTGTATTATTCCCACATTACAATGCTGTTGGAACCTGTTTCTGAACTGATTGATAATTTCTTAGAGTTGGTGAAATTTCTTATGGCAGGTGGCATTTTCCAGTCTGTATTAGAACTTAGTTTCATCCCAGCCACTCCCAATTTCTTCTTCGATATGTAAACCAGGGGGGGGAAGGGAGTTTGGTAAGTTTTCCTTTCTTGGATAAGCTCCAGTAAAGAATTTTTTTTTAACTGACTAATTTCTTAGCTTCCCAGCCAGAAGCAACAAGACGGCAGCTTCCAAGATTTTTCTGATTTTTACCTTTTGGCTGAGGTGTTTAGTTACAAAGTCCAGCCCCTCCAGGACAAATTTAAGTCCTGCTGGCCAGCAAAGAGGCAGAGTTTGCGACCACCACCTTGCCCTGTCCCTAACAGAGCCTGCCTTGAAATACAAAAACACAACGAAACAGAAAATAACAAGGAAGTATAGAAATTGCCACTTAACACCAATTTTTGCACCTCTGGGAAGTTTTCCAGCAAGAGACCTTGGACTGAGCAGTCTGAGCCTGCTTCATGGTTGACTGAGAAAAGGCAATAGATAATAACAATCAAGAAATCAATTATCACACAAATTCCCCACACATTTTGCCAAGCACTTCACCACTCACACTGACCGGTCTTCACTCTCACGTTAAAATTTACAAATTTCTTTTGCTCTCTGGGCCATGCCCAATGAACTCCACACCTCTCCAGGACTGGGAGGGATTTTTCCCTCACTGAGTAACTTCCAGTTTTGAAGAGAGAGACAGGAGAAAATGAACCAGAGAAGTGGAAAGCCAAAAAATAAACCAAAACTAAAAATGAGATCAAAATGAAATCAAACCAACCTGAAGGATCTGCGAAGGGCTCACACCCACTTTGGAAAGCCCGGCCGGGACTTGCACTGATCCTTGGAGCTCCGTGGAGTCTCCTACGTTTGGAGCCAAGATTTCTGTTCCCTGCTGAGGAGGCCTCGCCCGACCTCCTCCCTGATGAGAAGGGCCCCTCTGGCCACTTCTCCCTAGGGCTCCTCAATAAAACCAAGTCACACAAGACAAGGAGAAACAACTCACACAAAACGGTAACAGACAGACAGACAAACAGAATCTGACCTAGGTCCCGATACTTGGGCAGTTTACCAATGTATACCCCACTAAGGGTCATACATACAGAAGGGCTCCCGAGCGTCCTCGGGATCCCCAAACCTCACTGAGGCGTCCCTCAGATCTGTGACCTGCGGCCCCCTAGACACGTCTGTCAGCCGCCACCGAGAACCCTCACGGGCTCGTACGGCAGTCACACTGCCCACACCAAGTGCACATTTTACCTCCTAGGCGCCGGTTTTCTCAAAACCCCGAGGTGAAGCGTTGATGTCCCTGAACAGGCGTGAATATCTCGCTGGGGCCTCCAAATGTTAAGTTCAGGAGAACGATGCGCCGTTCAAAGACACCAAGACCACAATCTCTCATGCAATAGCAGAGGGTTTATTTTTCTTACAAGCATGCAGGGGCTGTCAGAATCCAGCATAAGCCAGAATCTGCCAGCCCTGAACCATGAGCTTACAAGCTATATATAGTATTTTAAACAATAGAAAGGTACAGTAGATTGATTTGCTTTAGGAAGTACATGACATCTGGCATTTTCCCACAATTGTGAATGAAGGGGGGTGGGTAATCAGGGCAGTCAGGAAACTCCCAGAATTGTCATGGATGCCTGTACGACCCCAGTGTTTTTGAGGGCCACGTCTAGCCCACTTTCCTGTCCTTGCCTGATGGCTGTTTCAAGCTTCCTTTACAAAGGGAAGTCCCATGCCAGCAGCCAGTTTTCTGCCACAGGAAGTTAACAGAATTATTTTGTTCTGTCTTATATATGTTAGTTGGAAAAAATGAAAAAAAAATACATATATACAAGTTTAGACCTATATTATTTAGATTTAAGATGAGAGAGGAGGGCCCGGAGAGATAGCACAGCGGCGTTTGCCTTGCAAGCAGCCGATCCAGGACCAAAGGTGGTTGGTTCAAATCCCGGTGTAGTCCCCCATATAGTCCCTCGGGCCTGCCAGGAGCGATTTCTGAGCAGACAGCCAGGAGTATCTCCTGAGCACTGCCGGGTGTGACCCAAAAACAAAAAACAAAAAAAAAAAAAGATGAGAGAGGAAAGGATCATTGTCTACTAGGTGTTTAGAAACCTGGCACAGGAGTAAAGGTGTTGTGGGTGTAAAGCATTAAATTTAAAAGTAATTAGCACTGATTTTGAATGGAACAGTCTAGGGAAAGTATAATGGAAGCCAAGGAGGATAAGTTTAAGTGTGAATAAGCAACAGTGTAGAATGTTGCAGAAAGGTGAAAATGACGGGGCCGGAGAGATAGCACAGCGGCGTTTGCCTTGCAAGCAGCCGATCCAGGATCAAAGGTGGTTGGTTCGAATCCTGGTGTCCCATATTGTTCCCCCATGCCTGCCAGGAGCTATTTCTGAGCAGACAGCCAGGAGTAACCCCTGAGCACCGCCGGGTGTGGACCCCCCCCCCAAAAAAAAAAGAAAGGTGAAAATGACAAAAGCCATAGATAGACGTAACCTAAAGGGTTAGAATTCAAAACATGTTAATAAATGCTTAACATTTAGGTGAGGGTGAGCATATAGATTTTTACAGAATTTTATGCTATAAATATTTTCATCATAGCAGTTTTTAAGGTTATATCATTAAATGTATAGTTGAGAAGAGATGTTTATAATCAGCATTCTAAGAAATTTGTATAATTTGATATGAAAAGCAAAACCTAATGGGAAAATGGACAAGAATTTGAACATAGCAGAGGAAATAGGCATGACCAGGACACATGGAAGATACTTATTCTCAAGGCTGGAGCCATAGCACAGCAGGGAAGGCATCTGCCTTATACACAGCTGACCCAGGTTCAATCCCCAGCACCTCATAGGATCCCCCAAGCCTGCCAGAAATGATTTCTGAGTGCAAAGCCAGGGGTAATTCCCTGAGCACCCCTGCGTGTGGCTCACTATCACCCCCCAAAAAGAAAAAAATGTACTTATTCTCATATGTAATGGTGAATTAACAGATTAAAAGAACTTATTAAAATGCAAAATTTTTAAGTGGTTGTTTACACCAAATTGGATGAGGACATAGAAAAATCATACCAGTAGTTGATATATGAGTATATTTGTGATTCTTTGATATAGTGAATCATATTCTGCTTTTCCCCCTAAGCTAATGTTCAGACTTGCATGCCAAGAGATGTGTACAAGAATGATCATTTTTAGTGTTACTTGTGATGAAAGTTGTAGGACGCTAAGTCCAGTGGGCTACAATTTGTGATAGTGATCATAAGGGACTTGTTCTTGTCCACAGTTTGTAAATGTGTGCTTAACCTGAGTGGTTTTGGACGCTCAGAGAAAGAAAAGAACCCAGGAAGTAAGAGATAATGAAGGGGAAAGTATACAGTCCTGAGTACAAGGAAAGTTTGATAAAGAGAAAGAAATCATCTATGAGATAATGAAGAATGTGAGTATAAATATACAGTCGTAGTAATTATGTTATAATATATTGAGACAAGTTAGCCAACTGTCACCATAGGTCAGGGCAGAAGGAAAATAAATAGACATGCATTGCCATAACCAAAATCTAGTAACTTGGGTTTAATGTCTCTAATGGGACTGGCAGTGAGTGATGAATAGGATTGTGGGTTAGGGTTTGTTTAGTTTTTTTTTTAATTGGTTTTGGGGCCACATCCTGATGTGCTCAGGGGTTATTCCTGGCTATGCGCTCAGAAATGTCTTCTGGCTTGGGGGACCATATGGAACGCTGGGGGTCGAACCCAGGTCCTTCTTTTGTCAGCCTAGTGCAAGGCAAATGCCCTACAGCTGTGCTATCGCTTCTGGACCTCCCCTATGTTTTTGGATAGTTGTTTGCTTTTTTAATGTAAGGAATACTGAGTCTGTGCCCTAAAATGATCTTATTTCTCTCCCAGTTGATAGAAGGAAAATAACGTTTGCCATTCAGTGTTAGAGTTTAAAGTTTGCAATCTAACAGCACTTTCCAGCTATCACATAGAAATGATGATGGGGGGGGGGGGGGTTGGAGAGATAGCACAGCAGTAGGGCATTTTGAATCCTGGCATCCCATTTGGTCCCCCGTGCCTACCAGGAGTGATTTCTGAGTGCAGAGCCAGGAATAACCCCTGAGTGCTGTCAGGTGAGACCTCCCCCCCCCCCCCCCCCCCGAGAAAAGGTAATGATGATCTAGATGAAGACAAGATTACGAGGCTGAAGGCAAACTACAGAGTGGTGATGATA
Source organism: Suncus etruscus (assembly GCF_024139225.1). Taxonomy (NCBI): domain Eukaryota; kingdom Metazoa; phylum Chordata; class Mammalia; order Eulipotyphla; family Soricidae; genus Suncus; species Suncus etruscus. The sequence continues at coordinate 13,471,378 of NC_064859.1, forward strand.
ATGTGTGTGAAATCTGCTTTGGAATTTTAAAGTATGACATGGTCTTTATTTTCATGGATCAAGTATGGGAGCCATATCTACTTAAAAAAAAGTTTTAGGGGCCAGAGCAGTGGCGCAAGCTGTAAGAGGTCTGCCGTGGGACCGGAGAGATAGCATGGAGGTAAGGTGTTTGCCTTGCATGCAGATGGACAGTGGTTCGATTCCCGAACTCGGCTTATACTCGGGTCATACAGGTTATTTGATTTGGTGCCTGCCCACCAAAGCAAATGCAAGTATTCTCCAGTTGTCTTCTGCTGGAGGGGGTGGTGCTTCTGGCAGTCCACAAGTTGTTTTGTTTTGTTTTTTATTTTTTTTATTTTTTTATTTTTGGTTTTTGGGCCACACCCGTTTGACGCTCAGGGGTTACTCCTGGCTATGTGCTCAGAAATCGCCCCTGGCTTGGGGGGACCATATGGGACGCCGGGGGATCGAAACGCGGTCCTTCCTTGGCTAGCGCTTGCAAGGCAGACACCTTACCTCCAGCGCCACCTACCCGGCCCCGCAGTCCACAAGTTGTAACTGAGCTGAAAGAGGCAGATGGCTGAACTGAACTGGATGCCACTGAACTATTTAACCCACAATATTCAATGGCACATTTAAGTGAAAAACCTATTTAAGGCAGCAAAATGTTGATAAATCCTGAATCCTTATAATTAGGGGTTTTTGGAGTATAAGGATTCAGGATTTTTAACCATTTATTTACAATGCTTTACTGTCTTAAATGATTTATTCACTTTATTAAAGTTGCCATTGAATACTATGGATTAATGTGGTATGTTAATGGTATACGGTATATCAAACAATCATGTATTGTAAATGTAATCATGTATTGATTGATTGATTATTGGTTTTTTGTGTGTGCCAAAAAACTCGGCTTATACTCGAGTTTACACACTAACTTTGCCTATAAAAAAGAGGGGGCCAGAGCCATCTTGCAGTGAGCCGGGCTTGCCTTGCACACAGTCAACCCATTATCAATTATTGTAATTGTTTTGGGTATATATTTTTATTTTGAAGTTTACCAGTGGCTGCTACATTTTCCACCTTGGCTTATATTCGAGTCACTAAATTTTCCCAGTTTTTAGGGTAAAATGGGGGGGGGGGGTTGGATTATACTCGGGTCAGCTTATAATTGAATATATACGGCAGTTTAAACTAATACTTTTCATCTTAATTGTTTTCTGTCGTCTGAGCACAAAGATTGACGACAAGCTTGTTTTCCCCCCATGGGGAGTGGATTTGGGTCATATCTGTGCTCAGGGACTGCTCTTGGCTCTGAGCTCGGTGGTTACTTCTAGGGACGCTCGGGACGCTCAGAATCACTCAGTGCTGGGCTCGGTGCTGGGCTCCTGGATACAAAGCACACACACACTCCCAGCTGCCAGCCTGCAGCCCCCAGAGTGAGAGTCCACGATGACTTCCTTTTTGCTATAAACTCATAAAGCATAGATTTGAAAATATGTCTCGTTTTGTCTCCTGTTTCTGGTGGTTTGAGAACAGACTCAATGGACAGGAAGTGCTGTCATGGTAACACACCAGACTGTTATTTGGAGACCTTACTTAAGAGACTTTATTGCCCTGAAACTGCACATTTTCAGTACTGGTTCTTCCAATTTGCTGTTTGTTTCAAAGAGTAGCAATTCTACTGTGATTAAGAAAAAGAAATTCAATTTTCTTACCATCGATTTTTAAAAGTAGATTTGTACTAAAGAGCTTCTAGACTTGTAATTTCAGGAATACCAAGACAGAACATAGGTGGAATCATTAAAATTATTATCTTAATCAATATATGAAAGATGATTCATGAATTTCTTTGCTGTGTATGACTTTGAGGAGAAAGGATGTTGTAGATGCTAACATTTTAAGGTTTTATTTTCTATCAAAACACATGGATTGTTGGAATTAAGTAACAACAAAAATTCAACTTCTTCTGTAAAAATAAAAACCTCTCAAGTGCTTGTCAATGTAATCCTGGTGGTCTTTTGCTGCTAAGAGAGTTTCACTTGATAGCGTAGTTTGTTTCTGAATTGTGGTATGGTATGACACACATGGCTTTTCTGTGTCTTTGCATGTTACTAAGACCTTAAATTTTGATTTCCCTTAATGACCGGATTTTCCTCAAACAAGAGCTTCTTCTCTAAATTTAGTTCATTGCTGATCTTTAATATCTAAATTTTATCTTATTCAAAATTGATTTTCAAATCAATCAAAAGTAAATGAGTAGGAATATACTGCAATTAACCCATAAAACTATTTCTCTTTGGCTCTTTCAGAATAATTCCTTACTATTCACTCATTTTGTAGCTCTATCATGTGCTCATAAATTACTTTATTTGAATCTTCTCACAATTCAGTGAAGTGACCTAGTTTTATCCTTTTTCTTTTTTGTTTACTTTGTTTTGTTATTTTGGGGGCCACACCAGTGGTGCTTAGGAGTTACTCCTGGCTTAGAGCTCAGAAATCACTCCTGGCAGTCTTGGGAGAGCATATGGGATGCCGGCAATCAAACCTGTGTCTGTCCTGGGTCAGCCTCCTGCAAGGCAAACGCCCTTCTGCTGTGCTTCTGTTCTGGCACCAAAGTGACCTAGTTTTTAACTTAAGGATAAGATATCAATGAGAGGGCCCGGAGAGATAGCACAGTGGCATTTGCCTTGCAAGCAGCTGATCCAGGACCAAAGGTGCTTGGTTCGAATCCCGGTGTCCCATATGATCCCCCGTGCCTTCCAGGAGCTATTTCTGAGCAGACAGCCATGAGTAATCCCTGAGCACCACCGGTGTGACCCAAAAACAACAACAAAAAGATATCAATGAGAAGGCTGAATTTTAGAGATTGAATGACTCTGTTAATATCAGAGTCCATAAAAATTAGATTAATTTTATGCTATTTGTTTTATGTATTGTATTCGTTGTACTGCTCTGCTCCATGATCAGGATATGTTGTACAGAGGTCAAAGAGCCTTAGTAAATAGTCTTACTACCATTGAATTGCTTGCTTTTTAATTTTAAATAGGAACTGAAAACATAGCTATTAGAGCCAGTAAAATAAAATTTTTTTTTTTGATGCAGCAACTAATGTATTGCTTATGACTTTAGGGGAAAGATGCTACAAAGAAAGTGGAAATTTTTTTCTTTTATTATTTTAGTTCTGTGAGTTGGCTTACCAGGAAATACTCAGGGGCTGTTCCTAGTTGGGTGCTCCAGCATGCAAGTCCTGTAGTACTCCAACCCTTTAAGGTGCCGCCCAAGCCCCCAATAGTATTCTCTCTCTCTTTCCTTTTTAATAGTAATGCTGGCAAAGTATTGTTGGCATCTTCCATCAAGAATGGCCATTTTGCATAGCCTTCCATGCTGTTTTCTGCACTGTGTAGTATTTTTGTCCTTAAGTGTCAGCTATTTGTAGAGTTTTTCACACAGGATTTATTTTATTTTTAATTAAATTACCGTGAGATACAGCGTTAAAAGTTGTTGATAACTTCAGCCATACACTTTTCAAACACCCATCCCTTCAGTTTTGAGTTACTAAATCTTGGATATTCTTCCCTAGGTGAATGGCAAAGGTTCCTTGTGGTGTGTTGACCCAGAATATAAGCCTAGCCTTATGCAGGCCCTGAAGAAACAGTCCTTCTCCTCCCCCTTCAACACCCCTCCTGCATCTCCACAGAGGTACGCATCTTGGCACTGAGTTGCAGGGGCAGGTCCTTACCTGTACGTATGTTACAGAGATCTTTCTAGCAAAAGTTAATAGGGTCTTTTGTTTGTATTTTTATACGCAAGCATCTAGAGAAATATTTGTGAGTATGACATTAGCTTAAGGCATTTTTACTTAGTCTAGTTTGTGTTGTTAAGAAACAAGAAATTGTGTATATGAGAAGCAGAATTCTGGAAAATGTACGCAGTCTTGACCAACTAAAATCTAAACTCATAATACAATCTGCTTCGCCACGGGCAACAATTTTATATGCGTGTTTGTTTTTTCTGTTTTTGTTTTCTTTCACAGGACTTTTAGTGTTTGAAAAATGCATTTAAGTTTCAAATGTTTTCATGTTTGACAAGTAAAATAATGGTTTGGAATGAATTGTGTTTCATTTTAGCTAGTAGTTTTTATGATCATTTTTCCCTTAAAAAACACTAGCTTTGGAATTAAAAGCTGCTGGTCTATTTTTTTTTTTTTTGGTTTTTGGGCCACACCCAGTAACGCTCAGGGGTTACTCCTGGCTATGTGCTCAGAAGTTGCTCCTGGCTTGGGGGACCATATGGGACACCGGGGGATCGAACCGCGGTCCGTCCAAGGTTAGCGCAGGCAAGGCAGGCACCTTACCTTTAGCGCCACCGCCCGGCCCCATGCTGGTCTATTTTTATGAATGTATAAAGTTTAGCTTGATTTTTGTAAACTAAAACCCGGGTGTTTCTTGGTTTTTATTTCAATTCAATGCTCTATTCCTGAGTGATAATTATGTAACCCCCGAAATACTAATTTGCTAAATGCTTACATAACTGTGGTAATGCCTATATTATATATCATATTATATATATCAAGCTTAGTATCCAATACAAAACCAAATACTAGTTAGTGTTCTGTTATTTTTCTTTGGTTGGTTTTGAGCCACTTCCTGTGGTGCTCAGGGCGTACTCCTGGTGGTGCCCAGAGGGCCAGACTTGGTTGCAGAGATCAAACCGGGGCAAGCTGCATGCCAGGCAAGCACATTTCCCTCCACTATCGGAGGATTTCATCAGCCCTGACATGCTTTTACTTACTAAATATCAGAGAAACTATATGGAAGACTTGATTATTCCTTATTTTTTCTTTGCTTTTGTTTTGGGGGGCCGGGGCACACCAGGAGATGCTTAGGGGTTACTCCTGGCTCTGCAGGGAGTAATTCACTCAGGATGCTGGAGATTGAAACCCTGTTGACTATGTGCAAGACAAACGCCTTTTCCACTGCACACTCTCTCCACCACTGATTGTTTCTATTCTACAGATGAAGAAGCTAAAAGATGAATAGCTTTACGTAGTAATACCCAAAAGTTATTACATTTATTTTCTTTTTGCTTGAACAAAATAAACCAAGTGAATTAGTTTATTTTTTATCCCCAATAAGTTTTTTCTTTTTTAAATTAGATTTATTGTGGGGCCGGAGAGATAGCATGGAGGTAAGGCGTTTGCCTCTCATGCAGGAGGTCATCGGTTCGAATCCCGGCGTCCCATATATGGTCCTCCCGTGCCTGCCAGGAGCAATTTCTGAGCCTGGAGCCAGGAATAACCCCTGAGCACTGCCGGGTGTGACCCAAAAACCACAAAAAAAAAAAAAAAAAAAAAAAAAAAAATTAGATTTATTGTAGATATCCTGATATACAGAGTCATAGTACAGTTATTTCTGACATTCAATATACCAACACCAATACCAGTGAAACATTCCCTCCAGCCTTGTCACCAGTTTCCAAACCTCCCTGATGCCTCCCCTTGGCATATATGAATAAGTTAATTAATATCGCTTGGTACAACTAAAATGTAATGGAATTAACCAAAAATACTGAAATGGCGCTTTTACTTGTACAAATTGTTTTATTGTGACTTAGATATATAAAGAGTGAAGTAGTTCTTCAATAAGATGTCACATTTATTTTATCCTAAAATAAATTTCTTTATTTTCCAGTGGCTCTTTATCACCTCACTATCTAAGTTCTATACTCAAGCCAGACCAGGTGCAAACCCTCAAAGGTATGTAGATCAGTATTTTAGGTCATAAAAACTTAGGTCAAAAGTCATAATTGTAATTTTTTGTGATTATTAAAGTAATGTATGTTTATTTAGAAGATTGAGAAATAACGAATACTCTTGTTGGCAATATGCTCGAATTGCCACAGACCATATTACGCCTTACATATGAATAGAAATGTTTTCTATTCACATAGATACTTCTTTTCAAATAATGTATATGCTGCTTTATTAAAGTTACTCTTAAGGGGCTGGAGAGATAGCATGAAGGCAGTGTGTTTGCCTTGTATGCAGAAGGACGGTGGTTCAAATCCCGGCATCCCATATGGTCCCCCGAGCCTGCCAGGAGCAATTTCTAAGCGTAAAGACAGGAGTAACCCCTGAGCGCAGCCAGCCAGGTGTGACCCAAAAAAAAAAACAAAAAAAAAAGTCACTTTTAAGTTTGCTTTGATCTGAATCTTCCTTGAAAATAAGATATTATTTTTTTGTAGTATCAGTAGATAGTAGTCTTTTTAAGTTTGCCCTAGAGCTGAATCATTAGGAGAAAGAGAACCAGGTATAAGTAGGTTTTACTTACTGTTTATTTGAACTAGTATTGAATTTGGATTTGTTGTTCTTGTGTTTTGTTTCTGGTTTTGTTTTGTTTGGTTGGTTTTGATTTTTGGGCCACACCCGGTGACACTCAGGGGTTACTCCTGGCTATGAGCTCAGAAATCACTCCTGGCTTTGGGGACCATATGGGACACTGGGGATCAAACCATGGTCTATCCTAGGTTAGTGCATGCAAGGCAAATGCCCTACCGTTTGCTCCACTGCTTCGACCCCATGTTTTGTTTTTTGATTTCTGTTTTTTTTTGCTAATCACTTTGTAGGACAATGACTTTTCACCTGGGAATTATTGTTTCTTGAATTCAGTAGTGTTAGAAAAAAATGTATGAAAGTGGATAGAACCCAAATTTTAATTTTTATTTTTGTTTTTGTTTTTTGTTTGGGGGGGGGGGCAACACCCGACAGCACTTAGGGTTTACTCCTGACAGACTCAGGGGACCATATGGAATAACCGGGATCGAATCTGGGTCCTTCGCATTGCAAGGCAAACTCCCTACCACTGAGCTATCACTCTGACACCCATAATTCTTTATTAACAATAGATAGCATAGCTGGTTGCTTTTTTTCCTTTAAAGTTTAATTGATTTAGTTCTTTTGCAATGCTGAGTATCAAATTCCAGTTTTCATGAATGCAAAGGAAATGTTCAGCTTACCACTAAACTAAGACCCCACTTGAACCCAGAGCCTCCCAATGTAAGACATCTGCTGTACCTCTGAACTGCATCTACAGACCTAACAAGGTTTTTGAAACAACAGGCACCTTAGCTAGGGTGTGGTGCAGTGTTAGAGCAATTGCTCTGCTGTGGGAGGTCTGGGGTTTGGTCTCTGGCACCAGAAAAGAGAGGAACCAAGACAGTGCACCTCCTTTCAAGTTAGCTGACGTGTCCTTTATTGAAACAGCAACATTGGGCATACTTTAAGTTTGATGCTCAACAAATAGGACTTCATTCTCATTTCAATACCGGGGGAAATTGAGTACAGTAAATTAAAATAGTAAATTTGGCCATTTTGATTGTTTTTATTTCTGTAGCTACAAGAGTATTACCTAGATAGATGATGACAATCTGGTGTTCTTGATTGCTCAAGTGTTTTCAGTTGTTAATCAAGTCAAACTTTTTCCCAGAATTAATTAGCTGGGCATTGTAAATTATGTGTTTTAAAAAGTTAATTTTAGGGGGAGTGTCCCAGTTTGCTGTAATTGATTCTTTATTACTTACTATAAGCAGACAAGTTTGTCTAGGGCAATAGTGGGCTATAAACTCAGCAGTACCAGGGGAGACAGACAGTTCTATTTGGGTCTTGCAGTATTGTAGGCCTCTGTATTGCCCTTTATACTGTCACCTTCACCCCTGGGGATTATTTTACACTTAAACCTTATGACTTACCTTTTTTTTTACATTTAGTTTATACCATTTGAGCCTTTTGCCATTAGTTTTCAGATTAACAGATTGCTAAATTGGAAAGAAATTTGCAGTGTAAAAGTAGGTAAGAGAGTATAATGACCATATTAGAAGTAGTCATCCCTGCTATTTTCTAATGGATTATAATTGTGTGAATATATGGATTTTATATGTTGGTTGTACTTAAAACTCCTTAATAAAGGGGCCGGAGAGATAGGGCAGCGGTAGAGCTTTTGCCTTGTATGCGGCCGACCCGGGACGGACCCGGTTCAATTCCCAGTGTCTCATATGGTCCTACAGCCTGTCGGGTGATTTCTGAGTGCAGAGCCAGGAGTGGCCCCTGAACGTCACCAGGTGTGACCCAAAAGTCAATTAATTAGTCAATCAATCAATAAATAAAGTTTTAAAAAAGCACTCTGTAATAACTCTATAATAATTACTAAAGAAATTGCTAACATTTTTATTGGCATTGATTATTTAGAAATGTACATAATCTAAACTGATAACATTTGTTTTATCTCCTACAATGCCTTATTTCATAACTACAGGTATGCATAGATAGGATTACTTTTTGGGGGGATGTCGCCTGCCCAACTCAGGAATTACTCCTGGCAGTGCTCAGGGGACCATAGGAAATTGAACTGGGGCTGACCTCGTGCAAGGAGAGTGCCCTACCTGCTGGACTATCACTCCAGCTTCATCAGATATTTTTTAAAATGCTAAACGGTAATGCCTTCCTTTCAGCTAATTTAGTCAAAGGGTAAACCTGATTGAGCTCAATTTAGATTTTCAGATTGAACAAAGCAGGTTGTAAAATATGTTGCTGATTGTGTTTTGTGTTTTTATATCTACATATACATTTGGTGGTAGGTTTGCTTTGTTTTTGTTCGTTGTTGTTTGGGGACCACACCTGGCAGTGCTCTGGAATTGACGTCCTGCGGGACCAACACCCTATAAGCTTTGATGTTGCAGGGCCTGGAAGATGATTTGGTGGCTGATTGTGTTGGAGCTTAACACATCACCTTTACCTACATTATCCTGAAAGTCCTTACCCAGGGTTCTCAGCAAGGGGGAAAACATCTTCAAATTGGCTTTCAGCACATTCCACTAATTATATTAGCAACTCGTTTGTAAGGACATAATATTTTCGTTCTTTTCTTTTTCAGAATCTGATATTGATGCTGCCACAGCAATGATGCTTTTAAACACTTCTATAAAACAAGGAATTTTAGAATGTAAGAAATGACGCTATTTCTTAAACGTTCTTGGGACTCTTTTTCTAATGTAATTTAGAATGCAAAATATGTGTCTATTACAGGCAGAATTATTTTCAACTAAATTGTGTTTTTATCAGTAACTTAATTTCTATTTTATTACATGTGAATCATTTAATTGAGAAAAAAGTTGATTATGTCATCTTTTTACATTAATCAAAAAATAAACAAGATGTAATCAAGGTGTTTAAATAAAATATATATAAAAAAAGAAAAATAAACAAGAAATTTAGATATTAAGTTGTAAGATTTAAGTTAAAATAAGAACTACACGAAGATAAAGGAAAATTTATTTATAATCTTAAAATAAAAAAATACTTCTTTAAGATACATATTCCATAATCTACCAAACGAATAGGTCAGTTTAATCAAATATTAAAATTGTATAATTCTGACAATAAAAAGCTTTTGTTTGGGTTTTGGTTTTTGAACTATACCTGGCTATGGGTATTCAGGGATTAGTTTTGGCTCTGTGTTCAGAAGTTACTCCTGGCAGGCTGGGGGACCATATGGGATGTTGAGGATCAAACTGGTCAGCTCAATGCAAGGCAAATGCCCTACTCGCTGTGCTATTGCTCAGACCCCAACAAAAAGTTTTATGAAAAATACCATGTGGAGGGGCCCGGAGAGATAGCACAGCGGCATTTGCCTTGCAAGCAGCCGATCCAGGACCAAAGGTGGTTGGTTCGAATTCCGGTGTCCCATATGGTCCCCCGTGCCTGCCAGAAGCTATTTCTGAGCAGACAGCCAGGAGTAACCCCTGAGTGTCACTGGGTGGAGCCCAAAAACCAAAAAAAAAAAAAAAAAAGAAAAGAAAAGAAAAAAGAAGAAACTCAAAATATCAAAAATGTAAAAATTAGGAATGTTTTCCTGAGTCCAAAGAAGCCTATTTGAAAATATAGTGGGCCCAGAGAGATAGCACAGCGGCGTTTGCCTTGCAAGCAGCCGATCCAGAACCAAAGGTGGTTGGTTCGAATCCCAGTGTCCCATATGGTCCCCCGTGCCTGCCAGGAGTAACCCCTGAGCACCGCCGGGTGTGGCCTAAAAACCAAAAAAAAAAAAAAAAAAAAAAATACCATGTGGAGAGACACTGGGTAATTTTGTTTATTTGCTATATATAAGAGATACTGTTATATAAAGTTTACTGTTAAATATATGTAAAAGGATCAAATAGGAAAGAAATAGAAAATGGTTCAGTGAAAAAAACAGCAAATATATGATTAGGTAGATCTTAGAGAATGAACAACACACATTTGATTTATGGATTGTTGCTTTTTTGTTTTTTGAGGCCTTTTGTTTGGTTTTGTGGTCTTTTGGTTTTGAGGCCATTCCTGGCAGTACTCAGGGGTTGTTGCTTCTGGTGTACCACACAGGAATCACTCCTGGCAGATCATGCAGGATGCAGGGGATTGAGCCTACATTGATTGTATGCAGAATAGTAGATGCCTTCCCTGCTCTACTAGTGCTCAGGCCCATATAGCACACATTTGAAAAAAATACACAATTTCTTTGGAAATCAGGAAGATAGATACTAAGTGAAACATCGAGACATTAATTTTTCATTACTGTGGAAAATTAAAATGATACTAATGGGTCGGAGAGATAGCATTGGCAGGGCATTTGCCGTGCATGCGGCCAATCCAGGAAAGACCTGGGTTCAATTCCTGGCATTTTATATGGTCCCCCAAGGAGTGATTTCTGAGTGCTGAGCCAGAAGTAACTCTGGAGCATGGTGGGGTGTGCCCCCCCCAAAAAAAAAACAATGGAAAAAACCCAAAATGAAATGATAGTAAGGATGGGAACTCTAGGGTTTGCTATTACTGTACAATGTAGTATAAACTTTTGGAGGACACATTTTAAAATATGGTTTTAGGGACTGGAGCGATATTACAGTGAAGAGGGCACTTGCTTTGCAGGTAGTCAACCTGGATTTGATCCCTAGTATCCCATATGGTCCTCTGAGCCCTAAGTTACCAGGAGTAAACCCTGAGCATTGCTGGGTGTGGCCCCCCCCCAATTTTTTTTTTAATAATATATTGTTTTACCTCCATGTCCTCTTACCTTTGTTGTTGATCCTGACTGTGAAGTTCCTGATTGTTTTTCAGCTGCTGCTTGCAAGGATTTGCGTGTGAGGTAGTGGCGCTGACACAATCTGCTTGCCTAACCCCCCAAAAACTTTGCACACTACCACAGGCACTCTCGGAGTTGAGGCCCAACCACAAGTCTGCTGTGGTGGTCAGGGCTGCTGTACCACTTACACATATGCTCATTGGAACCAGAGCCCTGAGCTTAGTGCCATACACACACTGCATTTTAGTTGAAGTGCTCGGCAGGGCCAACACTTCCATCTCCTTTGTGTGTGTTGGGAGGAGGGCGGGTGCTTACATACTTGATTGCCGCAGGTGAGATTTTAACTCCTGGCCAGACCCATGCAAGGCAAGTCAGCCACTATGCTGTTCCAACAATGATCATTTGAAATTTGTTTATTGTGTTGGCTCTGGGGTCCCACTCATTGGTACTCAGGGCACTAGGATGCTTGGGACAGAATGAAGGCATCCTGCAAGCAGTGTGTCTTAGGCCCATGATGTCCTTTACACCAATATGGAACTGCTTTTTCCTATTTCATTTTTTTGGGGGGGAGGGGGTTACACCCGGCAGCGCTCAGGGGTTACTCCTGGCTCAATGCTTAGAAATTGCTCCCCACAGGCTTGGGGCACCATATGGGATGCCAGGATTTGAACCACCATCCTTCTGCATGCAAGACAAACAAAAACGCCTTACCTCCATGCTATCTGTCCGGCCCGCTTTTTGCTATTTCTAGATGACCCTGAGTATGTATATTATATATGTATATTCTTTGACTTAGAAATTCCATTTGTTGGTATTACTCTTAGAAAAAAAATATTTGAAAAAGAGACATATTTAGAAAGAGTGTAGTTCACATAAGTAAAACAATTGAGAAGAACAAGGAAATGTGTAGCTATAACAGCACGACATTTGGATTGAAATCGTTTGTGCAAACAGCTTGAAAAACTTAACTCTATTTCCCAGGGAAAGGTCAAGACATAGCATTCAATATGTGGTTTAAGAATGTTTCTGGGGCCAGAGATAGCATGGAGGTAAGGCATTTGCCTTGCATGCAGTGGTTCGACTCCCGGTATCCTATAGGGTCCCCCAAGCCTGCCAGGAGTGACTTTTGAGCATAGAGCCAGGAGTAACCTCTGAGTTCTGCCAGGTGTGACCCCCAAAACCAAAAAATATAAAAAGAATGTTTCTGGCTACTAATACCTGTACGCTAACGTAGCCTGCATAGCAGAAAAAATGAAAATATTGTTAGTCCACGGCATGCATTAACCCAGGAACGAGGGGGTAGTTTTTTCCTGCCTTGTTGTGCCTGTCACCGTGTGTGTTGATGTGATCGTGTTGTGTTCTTCGCAGGTGAGCAGCCCCTGCCCCTTGCAACGACCCTGCAGAAGAAGAGAACTTACAGCAGCGCCTTCGACCCCCTGGCTGGCGCCATCGACCCCCAGGCCGACCACAACTACAGCGCCAGCGGCCTGGCCGCCCCGCGCTGCGCGTCCCGCTCCAGCGTGTCCTCGCTGTCGTCGGTGGAGGACGTGGACGTGTTCGAGTTCGTCCCCAAGAGCGGGCGCGCCGGCAGCCACGGCAGCCAGGGCCTGCCCAGCGAGGAGGACACGGACGGCGACTCAGAGGACGACCCGCTGGCCGACAGTGGCTACGCCTCGGCCTCCGCCTCCGCCTCCCAGGCCAGCACCGGCCCGGGCCCCTCCGGAGAAGGCCCGCCGGGCCCCAAGAGGGGCAAGGCGGCCGGTCCGGAGATCGACGAGGAGCTCAAGGAAGCCGCCGGGTCCCTGCTGCACCTTGCGGGCATCCGCACCTGCCTGGGCTCCCTGCTGGGCACCGTCAAGACGCAGAGCCAGAAGCCAAGGAAAAAGTAGAGGCACAGGCGCCTGGCTGGCCGGAGGCTCCCTCTCCCCAGCCTGCCTGCCCTGCCTTCCTTCTCTTCTCTCCTCTCCTCCTCTTCGCTACTTCCTCGGGATAGCAGAGCCATAATGGACAACTCTTGCAACAAGCTTCAGGGTGGGGCGGGGGCATACTTTTTGCTTTTTGACGATTTGCTAGCAGTTAGGATCAAGCCCGACCTTCTAGAAAGACGAGGACCAAGTCCTCCTCTCTCCTCGATGCATGGAATTTGCGATAAAGGTCTCCAAATTTTGTGAATCTTTTTTTACCTCCAAGCATCTGTAGCCTCCGTCTTAAACGTGGAGGGAAAAGCTCTTTTTTGAATAGAGCCAAGTGGAGGAATGTGAAGCCCTCTCAACTTCTCAGCGGCTTTGCCAGTCTGCCAACCACTGTCGATGGGTCTAAAAATTGTCCTGATCTTTCTCAGACTCCTCTTTCTTGACAAGTAATCTAATGCAATCAGATTTGAAAGCTTTGTCTTAAATTTTTTGTTAAATCTTTTTTTATTGAAGCATGAGCAAAGCGGTATAAATTAGAAAAACATAGACGTGTAGACTATTATTCTTGGTTTCCTAGGCAGAGACTATAGCAAAGAATTCTGAGATTTAGAAAAGAGAGTTTCGTGGTATGATTTCATCTAAGAACACTCTAATTTTTATTGCATTATTTTGATTTTTTTTAAAACAGTTCCCTAATTTTCTGTAGCATTTGCTAGAGCTTTATCTGTGCTTTCGCACAGTGCTTGGTAACCATTGTTAAATTTTAGCTGCTAGTCTTTATGAACCGGAAACTATCCAATGGGAGGAAATAGCTATAAGGGTCTTATGTTTCTACCACTCATTTGGGCACAGTTTTGAATAAGAGTCTTTCATTTGCTTTTCACCATGCTGCATTCTGTGAAGCTTGCAATAGAAATGGAGTGTCATTTAATTGAATATTTTGAATGCTTATGTCATCACAATGATAGGTCATTAGGAAAAACCATCTAAGCTACTGTATGAATTACATTTTTATGCCTCGCTGATTGTAAAGGTTTTAACAAGGCTAAAGATAAAATATCTTTGTGGATTTCAAAGATGTAAAGATAGGTCCTACACAATCCACCTTTTTAGAAGGCAGGGTATTGCCTATTCTGTGCCATTAATCCAGCTATGAGATTTTATATATCTGTTCCAAACCTGAATTGACTAAGACATTTTAAGTATATGAAAAGATCTGCTTAAAGGAGACATTTTTTCCCCATGTGTATAGTTTTACTATATTCACAACAAGGAATACTAATACAACTAAATTTATTCATTATATATATTTTTTACAATGGTGGAAAGCACCTTTTCAAAAGATTATCACATGCTACATCCTGTTCCATAATTGGTGATCTTTTTTTTATTTTTCTGATAGTTTCATACTAATATGTATATACGCTTATGCATACATACACAGATATGGGATTTTGGTTTGTTACTTTCAGCTGTTTCTATGAGGAAAGCATTTTCTTGAAATTTTTTAAGAGAAACTTTATTTTAACTTATAAATTTTATTTGGGCAAAACTGCCAGATGAGAAACATGATGAAAACATACCTTTTTCAATTGGCAAGACTTTAAACCAGGGATATCTATCTATTTCTATTATCTGTCCTGTTCTCATGTTATTATTGAACTTGGAGAGCTACATTAATAAAATTGGTGCTGCTGAAATAGAATTTTTTTTTTTTTTTTTTGGTTTTTCGGGCCACACCTGTTTGATGCTCAGGGGTTACTCCTGGCTAAGCGCTCAGAAATCACCCCTGGCTTGGGGGGACCATATGGGACGCCGGGGGATCGAACCGAGGTCCTTCCTTGGCTAGCGCTTGCAAGGCAGACACCTTACCTCTAGCACCACCTCGTCGGCCCCTGAAATGGAATAATTTTTTGATAATGAAAAATTGTCCTTAAGTATTCAGGGTGAGATATTTAGAATATTTTAATAGCAGTTTCTAATATACTACAGAAAATCACTGACACCTTAGTACCTTTTTCTCGTGGGCATTGATAAAATGCCAGGAAAAAAAAAATGCTTCTACCACAATCTGAATAGAAAAATACACATATTAAAATTATTTGAATAACATGCTGTTCATCACAGCCCTTAGATATACCGTAGTAAAAGGATTTCAGTGATCTGGTTTCAGTTTGTGATCTGAAATTCTATACCATACCACCAGTGTGCTCATTCCTGCCCATTTTCAGATTCTCCTTAGAAGTTAAGGAGAATGATATAAGACAGTGTTCCCCAAAGCTGCTCCTCTATAGGTGCTGAATTAAGGGGGGGCTTTAGTGGCCCCCTCATCCAGTTGGCAATGCACTTCCTGTTTCTTTGCTTAAAGAAGGTAGACTCAGGAAAATGCTGAGTGATTTTTTTTTTTAAGGGGGCAGTAGGGCCATATAAGTTTAGGAATCTCTGACCTATGACACAAAGTGAGAGAATTATTCCAAGTTAATAGGGATCTTCAAAAATTATATTATCTTGTTATAAATAACAAAAACTCTGGGTGTTTGTTTCCTCTGGTACTCTACCAAGACTACAATACAAAAACCCTTGCACTCAAAGGCAACAGGAAGGCACAGTATTCTCTAGTTTTGTACAGAATTCATTGTGTCACTTTCTATTTGCTGATTTATACCAAGGCAGTTATTTTCGAGGAAAAGCTCCTTGGTAATGACAGTCCACAAAAATTATGATCCCATTCTTCAGGCATGCTGAAATAAAAGCATGACTCATAACTACTCAATTTCAGGAATGTTGAATTTCAATTGGACTGGAAATTATATTTCCAGCAATATTTTAATGACAAGCTTTTACTGTACTGAAAACAACTTGAAAATCTTGGATAGATTATGTATTTTCCAGTATAATTTAAAGCTGATTTTAGGTTAGCTATAATTCATCTTAGTATTACCACAAATTTCATTTTTTATTAGATTCCTAGTAAAAGTTTGACTTAACAATCTCCCTCATTCAGACTCCAAATAAAATCAGTGTTTTTCAAATATGTATTTGAAATTTTTTGTGCAATATGTTACTAAATTTGTTGATATTTTCATTTTTAAATTCAGAGAAAGAAAACTTGTATTCATGGGAAAGCTAATTATTGGTGGGTCTCCTTTTTCTACCTTTGAGTCTTGAAGTCTTTTCCTATTGCCAGCATAATTTAACTTAGATTTCTTTGTATAGATTAAAGGTTTTTTTTTCTTTTCCTACTTTCTGAGGCATTATAAAAGGGTTCATAATGAATGGTGAATTAAATATTATGTTTGCAGTGAGTTCAAAATTTGAGGGAATATATGTGTCTTGGTAAACCAGGAAAGAAGCTTTTCCCCAGCAATTTTAACAGCTGATATGAATGTGTCACAAAATTTAAAGGCTGTTGTCTTAAAGTTTAGTCATTTAACAACCTTTTGTGAAGACTACAGCAATTAAGAAATGTTAAAGCTTTCTGATTTATATATATATATATTATAGATTTTTGTTAGTTTGAAATGTGTGAGCTTTGATTTTTAAACAGTTTACTTCAATAGGTTTAATGGTGTAGCCAAAATATTTATTGAAAGACTAAGTAGAATATTTTCATGTTACACTCGCCACCCCCCCCTTTTTTTTTCTTAAAGCATATTCTTTGCATCTTAACTGCCAGTGCCATTATTAAAACTTGTTTTAAGATAATTGTACCTTTTGGGGTCAAAAAGATAGAATAGCGGGGAGGGCATTTGCCTGGCACACAGCCCACCCAGATTCCATTCCCGGCATCCTATATGGTCTGTCCCTCAAGCACTGCCAGGAGAAAGCCCTGAAACTGCCGGGTGTGGCCCCAAAGCAAACAAAAAATTGTACATTTCTTATTAAACAAAGTGCTTAAAAGTATTATATTGCCATCATAGTGTACAAAAAAATGTATCATTGCCAATTCATTGTAACTTATTTATTTTTAGGTGAAAGTATAAGGATGCTTTCTGATAGAAGAAAATTTGAGTTATGAAGCCATCTCTTTTCTCATGTAGTGTAAATGATGACCCTGAGTTTGAGTCCAGCTGCCAGTAGATGACCAGACCCAAGTTAGCCATTTCTCGGCTGCCAGTCTTTGCTCATACTGAAAACAACTTAAAAGTTTATTTTGTATCCAATCTCTTGATTATCAAAATGTTTATAAAGTTTATTTTTACCAAAGAGATACAGTTCATTATGAAAAAGTATTGCAGAATAAACTTCGTTTTATAACATTCTTGTCTTACCTTTGTTCTTCTGGGTAGTAAATGTAGACTCATTTTCCACACACACCCACTGTACACAGAACATATACTGTCCACTGTGTTATTACAAAGCTGGAATTAGACATATGAAGAAATAAGATTGCAATTTTTGTCCCCCCGGTGTCCCATATGGTCCCCCAAGCCAGGAGCAACTTCTGAGCACATAGCCAGGAGTAACCCCTGAGCGTTACCGGGTGTGGCCCAAAAACCAAAAAAAAGAAAAAAAAAAGATTGCAATTTTTGATTTTTTTTAAAGAAATATTTCTCTGATATTACATCATCCACTGAAAACTTGTCAAAAGTACTCAGTTCCTCAAGTCGAAGTTTAGAGATTTTTTTTTTCCAACCATATACTGCAGTGTTCAAGGAATCACGGGATGCCAGGAACTAAATCCAGGCCACCTGTATGCCCAACACATGCTTCAACCCTTCATATCATTTTGAAATAAAGATTTGGAAAATTGTGCAAAGTATGAAATGATTAAGACTATAAATAAGGGGCCAGAGAGATAGCATGGAGGTAGGGTGTTTACCTTGCATGCAGAAGGACGGTAGTTCGAATCTCGGCATCCCATATGGGCCCCGAGCCTGCCAGGAGTGATTTCTGAGCATAGAGCAGGAGTAACCCCTGAGCACTGCCGGGTCACACAAAAACCAGAAAAAGGTGGAGGGGGGGAGAGATAGCACAGCAGTAGAGCGTTTGCCTTGCATGCAGAAGGATGGTGGTTCAAATCCCGGCATCCCATATGGTCCCCTGAGCCTGCCGGGGGTGATTTCTGACCGTAGAGCCAGGAGTAACCCCTGAGCGCTGCCAAGTGTGAACTAAAATCCAATAAAAAGACTATATATAAAGTAGTATACTTCAAATTTGGAGCCAAAGATAAAAATATGGCAGCATGGGGCCGTAGAGATAGCATGGAGGTAAGGCGTTTGCCTTGCATGCAGAAGGTCATTAGTTGGAATCCCAGTATCCCATATGGTACCCCGCGCCTGCCAGAAGCGATTTCTGAGCGCAGAGCCAGGAGTACTCCTGAGTGCTGCCAGGTGTGACCCAAAAATGAAAAAAAATATGGCAGCATTTTTAAAAATGAAATCAGTACGTGATATACTTCTAGCTTGATTAAAGGGAATGAGAAAAGATTCTAAGTATATGAATTGGCATCTAGACAGAGCCTACAAATGCTAAGAGCTGGAGCAATAGCACAGTAGTGAGAGCATTCTTGTATGCGAATGACCTGCTTTCGATCCCCTGCATCCCATATGGTCCTCAGCACTGGGTGTCATGCACACACGCATGTGCAAGTGGAATAATAACAATTCCAAACCAGTTCAGAAATGAGATGGAAATCAGTTTTGTGCTTTTGGTGCTAGGGGTCAGATGCCAGTTTCACTCATGCAGGTCAAGTGCTTTGCTGCTGAACCATGGTCCTGGCCCAGCAAAGGCCAATTACCAGACCAACATTGAGGAGGAAGAAAAATCCAGATAGTCTTGTCTAAAATTGTAATTGTAAAATTGTAATGAATTTGAATTAGAGATTATTAGTAATTAAAAGTCTTAACAAGTTGCCATGCCAAAGATAAAATCATGAAAGAAAACATTAGTAAACAGGACTTGATCACAAGTTGATAAAGGACAAATAATACCAAAGCTACCGCCAAAAGGCACTTAAAATTCATCAGTAAGTAGACATCAGAATATTAATTTGGACATAGGCCTCACCAGAAATGAGAAATAGGTGGTATAGGCAACGTTGCTCAATATTAGGGAACCACAAATTAGAAATACAACTACCTATTTGGTTACATTTTTTTGTGTGTGTCTGTGTGTGGTTTTGGGGTCACACCCGGCAGTGCTCAGGGATTTTTCCTGGCTCCGTGCTCAGAAATCGCTCCTGGCAGGCACGGGGGACCATATGGGATGCCTGGATTCGAACCGATGACCTTCTGCATGAAAGGTAAACGCCTTACCTCCATGCTATCTCTCCGGCCCCTACATCTTAAATCACCAAAAGCCAGTCCAAAATGTGGAGCTGGATACAATCACTTTCGAAGAGACATTGTTGAAGGGGCAGAGCAATAGCACAGTTGGAAGAGCCTTACCTTGCACACAGCCAACCCAAGTTCAGTCCCCAGTATTACAAATGATCCTACAGCCTGGTAGGAACGATTACTGAGTGCAGAGCCAGTAGTAAGATCTTAGTACCATCAAATGTAGCCCAGAAAAACAAGAAGTTACTCAGTTGGATGTTCTTCCTGGATAAAGAAACTAGTACACAAATATTTTGGAATATTAGTCACATAAAGAAATGAGTTATTTGCATTGTTCCAAGAAAACTACATGAACAGATAGCAACCATATTAAAAGATGCTATAAACATTAAAAATTAGGTAAATAGGGGCCAGAGAGATAGCATGAGGTAAGGTATTTGCCCTGCATACAGAAGGTCGGTGGTTCGAACCCTGGCATCCCATATGGTCCCCTGAGCCTGCCAAGAGCAATTTCTGAGCATAGAGACAGGAGTAATCCCTGAGCGGTGCCAGGTGTAACCCAAAAAACATTTAGGTAAATACTGGAAGCCAGAGCAATACAGTGGGTAGGGCATTGGCCTTGCATATGGCAGACCTGTGTTCAATCTCTGGCACCCCATATGGTCCCCCAAGCCAGTCAAGAATAATTTGAGTCCAGATATAGAAATAAACCATGAACGCCACCAGGTAGGGCCCATAAACCAAAACAAGTAAGTTCTGGGGCCGGAGCAATAGTGCAGTGGTAGGGCATTTGCCTTTCATGCAGCTGACCCAAGACAGACCTTGGTTCAATCCTCAGTATCCCATATGGTCCCCCAAGCCAGGAGCGATTTCTGAGCACATAGCCAGGAGTAACCCCTGAGCCTCACCAGGTGTGCCCCCCCCCACCAAAAAAAAGTTCTTAGGGAAATACAGATGGAAATCACAATGAAAGACCACCTCACTTCCCATTTTTACTATTTGAAACAATGATAATCAGCAGTCAAGGGTGTGGAAACTAAAACACCTGTGTGCTATTGTGAGCCACTTAGAGGGACTGTCTCCAGCACTATGTGGTTCCCCAAATGAACGAAAAAATAAAACAATTAATACAAAAAGTTGTTTCCAGCCCAGTGTTTGTTGCACCACACTTCACAACACTGAAGTCATGGAAACAAAGCTCCCTTTGATGGACAACTAGACACACAAAGTTTTGCTAGGTTTTTTGGTTTTGGGGTCACACCCAGCAGCATTCAGGGGTGACTCCTGGCTCTATACTTAGAAATCGCCCCCGGTAGGCTTGGAGGACCATATAGGATGCCGGGATTTGAACCAATGTCCTTCTGCATGCAAGGCAAATGCCTGACTGCTGTGCTATCTCTCCAGTCCCATAGTTTTTATAAATATCTAATAGAATACTGTTCAGTAACATCAAAAGATAAAAATTTACCACTGTAGGGCCAGAGAGATAGCATGGAAGTAGGGCATTTGCCTTGCATGCAGAAGGACAGTGATTTGAATACCCGCATCCCATATGGTCCCCTGAGCCTGCCAGGAGTGATTTCTGAGTGCTGCTGGGTGTGACCCAAAAACCAAATAATAATAATAATAATAATAATAATAATAATAATAATAATTTTACCATTGTAGCAAAATGGAAGGAACTTGAAGGGATTGTGCAAAGCAAAACAGTCATCCGATGGCTTCTGTATCTGCAAAAGAAAGAAAACTGTTGAACAATAAGTAGATACTGACCATGAAATGGGAGTTAACAGATGAGATGTGGGTGTGTCTGAGATAGGGAATGTGTTGAATGTCCATAGAATGTATTTGGGCTCTTGGGTCACACCTGATGGTGCTCAAGGGCTACTCCCTTATCTGGGCTGGTGGTTGCTGCTGGCTTTGCCCAAAGGCCCAGATAGTGCCTGAGATCGAACCTGGATCTTTCTTATGCAAATCCTGAGTCCAGGCTGAGTTACTACTCCAGCAATGTTGGGAGTGTGTTGTTAAAACAAAGTAGCTTTGCAGCCTACTTTATTGCTTGGTCAGCCCCGCTCAAATTTGTCAAGATGGTCAAACATGATGAAAATCTGGGAAATGTTCTAACCAAAAGAATCTAAGGAGATATATTAACTAAATGTGTCTTCAATGGGATCCAGAACAGATGAAGGGTATTACTTGGGCTGGAAAACATATATCTAAACAAATACTTGTGCTTGTTAATATGGAACAGTGTATTAATTATATCATAATTGCAGGTTGTTGATAGTAAAAACATTCCTTATGAGTATAAGATGATGCTATTACAGAGATATGCAAGGTCCAGGGTAAGTGAGAGCTAGGTACACAGTTTGCCCCTTTTCTCTAGAGAGCTAGCTTTTTTTTGTTTTTAGTTTCTAAGCAAATCTTATTTCTTCTATTTAAACTGCAGAGTCGGAGCAATAATACTGTTTACTAGTAAGGAATAGATAAAAAGTTGGAATAAACTGGACAGATTTCTGTTAACATTCACAGCATAAGAGCAAAGTAAAAAGCCTTCAAGTTAGACCAGAACCTCCTACGCAGACTCTGAAGTGGAAAAGGAAAAACTGCAGAAAGGTTTTGGATGAATGTAGGGGCAATTGCTAGAAGTTTACTTGTGTTTCATTAAATGAAGTAAGCATACCTGATTTAGCGCCTGGTCACTACTTACTGATTAGTTAATTATCGCTTGCTTGTTTTACTGATTTGTTTATTTTATACCTTCAATGCTTTATTTGATTGTTTTGTTGTGTTGTGTTGTTTCTGGGCCACACCTGGTGAGGCTAAGAGGTTATATCTGGCTCTATGCGCAGGAAGTACTCCTGGCAGGGTCTGGAATCAAATGGGATGCTGAAGATCGAACTTGGGTTGCGAGACAAAATCCCTTCCTATAGCTCCTATTGCTATTGCTTCCTATTGCTCCAATTCCTGAATATATTTTGAAGTCAGGAACCAGCAATAGCAATCCCACCAAAGTACAGGACCTCATTTTGCCTTTGTATCTGACAATAGGAATTGTACTCCCCCCCCCAAAGCTACTGATTCCAGATTTATCCAGTTGTTTTCAGCTTGGAATCCACAATCTATGGAAGCTTCAGGGGCAAGTCCCATATTCAGATTTAGTATTCAGATATTGCCAGAAACCCTAGTGGCAACCGAAAGGGAAAATAAAGGTTAATGAATGGTGGATCCCGTCTTCATGGACCATAAGTGACACTTAAGCCAAAGTCAAGGTCAAAGATTTGGGGGCCCAGGGCTTGAAATTCTTGGGGAAGGCAGGAGGCAGCCACAGGCTGGTGACTGTCCCAGTCTCTCCAGCTGTTCTCACCACAGCTGGTCTTAAGTGCTTCTTCTACCTGGCAGGTACCAGCAACTCTAATTCCAACACTTAGCTTTCACAATTTTTGTTCACTATTTCCTTTCAGTATTTCTTTTTTCTTTTCATCCTACATCAACTGAACTTACTGAGGTTACTGTCACTCTTGATAGATGAAGAAATCAACTTAAGAAGTTTAGGGGCCCGGAGAGATAGCACAGCGGTGTTTGCCTTGCAAGCAGCCGATCCAGGACCAAAGGTGGTTGGTTCAAATCCCAGTGTCCCATATGGTCCCCCGTGCCTGCCAGGAGCTATTTCTGAGCAGCCAGCCAGGAGGAACCCCTGAGCACTGCCGGGTGTGGCCCAAAAACCAAAAAAAAAAAAAAAAGAAGTTTAACTTGCCAGTCACTTAAGTAAATCATTTAAAAACCAAGCCATTCTAAAATTGGTATCACCAGATTCAGGTGTTATTGGTATTTCCCTGCATTACAGGAATATAGAGCATAGAAGAAAGCTGGACCTTTTGTGTAAATGTTTATTTGACTGTCTTCTCTGAGCACAAATTCAATGCAATCCTACTAATTATTGACTTAATTTTTCCTGATAACTGCATAATATTCCATTGTGTAAATGTACCACAGTTTCTTTAGCCACTCATCTGTTGCCAAGCATCTGGGTTGTTTCCAGATTCTCCCTCTGCTGGGAGAACAACTCTCCCAAAGATACTCCCAGCCATTTTCTGCTACCAAATTCTTAAAGAAAATTATACTATCTATGAAATTGGTTTTTTTTAGAACGTTCAAGATTATTATAATTTCTGATTTTTGGGTCACCCCCAGGAGCTTGCAGGGGTTACTCTGGCTCCTGGCTCAGAAATCACACCTGGCAGGCTCAGGAAACTATATGGGACGCAGGGGATTGAACCCGGGTCCTTCCTAGGTGGTCCCCATGCAAGGCAAAAGCCCTACCCCCTGTGCTATCGTTCTGGCCCCATAGAATGTTCAAGATTATTTTGAGAAAGAGTACTTCCTTATAACAAGATTCTGTATAACTATTTGTTTCTTTTTGGTTTTCTTTTTGAGCCACGCCTGGTGATGCTCAGGGGTTACTCCTGGCTCTGCATTCAGGAATTAGTCCTGTCTGGGGATCGTATGGGATGCCAGAGATTAAACCCGGATCTCAAATCCAGGACTGTAGAGTGCAAGGCCTGCACCTTACCTGCTTTATCTCTCTGGTGACTGCTTTATTTTCCTTCTTTTCCTTTTTAGAAGATCACATCCAGCTGCGCTCAGGGGTCTTGGCTCTGCGCTCAGAAATCATTCCCGGCAGGCATGGGGCACCATATGGGATGCCAGAAATCGAACCCAGGTCTGTCCTGGGTCTGCTGAGTGCAAGGCTAATGCCCTACCACTGTACTATCTCTCTGGCCCCATTATTTCCTTTCTTTCAGATTCATTTTCCCCAGGAAACATTTGGTCAGGTTTAACTCATTTCATGAATAATGTGGGTTATTCAAATGAGAAATTAGCATCTCCAAATTCTTGCAGCCAATCAGAGACAGCGGTGTCAACCTACTGGCTTTAGATAGTGGAGGTTGATCAACAGGCCCTCTCTAGTGTACTAACGTTCATTCTCTCTTTCTAATTGCTTTCCAATAGAATTGCAGATAGAAATTCTCTCTTTCCCGTCCCCCAGGGGTGCAGGGTCCTTTGTTCAGCTCAGCTATAAGCTAGATATGAGTTGCAGCTTTTGTAATAGAGCATTAATTGGAAGCAATTATCCAATTATACCAGCTGTGACTATGCTGTATCGTGAATATTTACCAAAAAGAGCAAGCATTTAGCAGATGATTTAATATCGCAGCCTGGCATCATAAATCTGCGACTGATACTCTAATCACATACTAATGTCTCCAATGGTTGAAACAGGCAAGAATACCCACGAGGTGTGTGCAGGTCGGTGCAAACAAACAAACAAACAAAAACAAAATAAAGAGAATTTGTTACAAACAGTGCAAACATGTCTCTTTTAGGAGTAACCCAAGAGCTGCTTCAATTTGCTTGTCACCTACAATATGTGAAATTTCTCCAGCTGTTTGATTTTTTTTTTAAGGAGATGTGTTTCAACCTTAAACAAAAAAGTGTCCCCAAGTCTTTTGATGTCTTCAGGACTGGTCCTGAAGTCTTCTAATAGTGTTTTTGACAACTCGTGCTTTGGAGCCACTTTGATTACTTACTTGTCAAACAAGCACCCAGAAAAATGTGCGTTGTGTGAAATTCAGCCCTGCCAACCTGGAAGGTTGGGAATGAGCTGCCACTTGGTCCTTTTCTGGCTGGCATTTATTCCGCTCCTCCAGTGCTGACCAAACTCTGGGCACATGGCTTGGGCTGGGCACTGATGAAGCCAGACTGAAGATGCCAAGGAATCTTGTGAGAACAAAGATCCACCGCCAACGCCTGCAGAATTGGCTCTGCCACGGGGGTGCGAGAAGAGAGCCTCTGGTCCCCAGCTCGGTAGGAAAGCCAGGGAACAAAGGAACCCAAGCAGAGGAGAGGCAACGACTCCGGAGCCCTGGTATTGGCTGGTATTGGCGCTGCCTGACAAAGAGATGCCCTTCCTCTGCTGATGATGTCACCGCTGCCCAATCATCGCCACCCTTTCCGGAGTGGGGGGTGAGTCTTGGGAGAGTTGGTGAGTGGCAGCCCTGAGACCTGACAGCTGTCACTAGGCAACCACATGCAGCCTTGGGGTGCAAGAGAAGTTAACGCCGTTAACCCTTGCGCACCCGGTGCCTTGGCTGTAACTGCTGGACAAAAGACTCAACATGCACATTGTGGCTTTTGCTTCGAGCACTGTTTCCAAAGGCAACCAAAGACGCGTCCAGTGTGGACTGAACATCACTTTAGGTCAGGACAGCCAAGTAGCTTGAGAAGCCTCTTGTTAGAAGTCACCTTGGAAGATTATATTGCCTTGCCCTGGCACTACTTACAGCTGCTCTGCAGGTGTGGGGTGTCTGAGCTGCAACAGCCACCTTTTGGGGGGCTCAGTGCCGCTGGCAACAGCCTCTGGTCTGCTCGGCTGCATGCTAATTCCTTCCAGAGGTCTGGAAGGCAAGTTTTGGATAGAAGTCGTTGGCCTATTTAGGTGCTGGTTGAAATTTGTCTGCCTGGTGGGAGAGATTTACTCCATGAGCCCTTGGTTGGAGGGTCCCATAAAAGCATCTTATTTTTCCAACTCATCAGGAATTTGCAACTAGCATTTCCTGTCTTTCTCACCCCATCCCTCTTCTCAAACTTGATTCTAGCAGCTCTGAAGCAGAACAGACCTAGGCATGGCCTCACAAGATCGTTTCCACACCAGCCTTCTAGGTTCAGTTTATTGGTTTTCAGCTTCATCTCTAGAAAAACCAGCCTTGAGAACTCTGATGAGGTTGAACTTTTTTTTTTTTTGGTCACACCCAGCAGTGCTTAGGGGTTCCTCCTGGCTCCACGCTCAGAAATCACTCCTGGCAGGCTCGGGGAACCATATGGGATGCTGGGATTCGAACCAGTGATCTTCTGCATGAAAACACCTTACCTCCATGCTATCTCTCCGTCCCTGAGATTGAACTTTTTTGCGTTTGAAAGGCCTCATCATTGACCATTTTTTCCCCATATTGATGTAAAAATTAACATAATCGGGGCCGGAGAGATAGCATGGAGGTAAGGCGTTTGCCTTTCATGCAGGAGGTCATCGGTTCGAATCCCTGCGTCCCATATGGTCCCCCGTGCCTGCCAGGAGCAATTTTTGAGCCTGGAGCCAGGAATAACCCCTGAGCACTGCCGGGAGTGGCCCAAAAATCACACACACACACACAAAAAAATTAACATAATCAGAGAGATTTAAAGAAAATAAAAAGAAAGAGAATATTTTAAATAACACAGTCTGTCAAAAAGAAAAAATGATATGACAGTGAGCATTTAGGGACAAAATAAGACAACTCTTAGAAATAGAATATTAGACAATTACAATTATAGTTGAAGTTTAATAAGTATTCTCTAAACATAAAGAACCCTAACACCAAAATAACTAAAAATAAAGGTAAATTACATATTTTAAAGCAACTAATAATTGGGCTGGAGTGATAGCACAGCTGTAGGGTGTTTGCTTTGCATGTGGCCAACCCTGGACCCTGGTTTAGATCCCCAGCATCCCATATGATCCCCAGAGCCTGCCAGGAGCAATTTCTGAGCAGAGCCAGGAGTAACCCCTAGCACCGCCAGTCTGCCCCCCCAAAACAAAACAAAACAAAACAAAAAATAAAATAAATTAATAATTGCATGAAATACTTTACACATAAAATTTGCATGTTTATGACTAGATGATTAAAAATAAAAGTTATATTGTCTTATTCACTAACCACAGTGAAATAATGGAAGAAATTTAGGGTGAGGGGAAATAGCTTTCTGGTCTGAGGAGATGGCTAGAGTACTTGTTATACATGTAGGAACCCCAGGTTTGATCATGGTCCTCTGAGCACCACTAGAGTGACCCCCAAATAACCAGGAGTAGCCCCTGTGCACCACTTGAGTGCCACAACTCACAGAAACACTTTTTCCCATCAAATTACATTACTTAAAAATATCTGGGCCCGAAGAGATAGCACAGTGGCGTTTGCCTTGCAAGCAGCCGATCCAGGACCAAAAGTGGTTGGTTCAAATCCCGGTGTCCCATGTGGTCCCCGGTGCCTGCCAGGAGTTATTTCTGAGCAGACAGCCAGGAGTAACCCCTGAGCAACGACGGGTGCGGCCCAAAAACAAACAAACAAACAAAATCTAAAAAAATAAAATCTGTATGAGGGCTGAAGAGATAGCACAGTAGTAGGGCATTTGCCTTGCATGTAGCCAATCCAGAACAGATGGTGGTTGGAATCCCAACATCCATATGGTTCCCTGAGCCTGCCAGGAGTGATTTCTGAGTGCAGAGCCAGGGGTAACCCCTGAGTGCCCCTGGATGTGACCCAAAAACCAACATATATATGTATATATATACATATATATCCATGTGAATTGAAGACAAATAATTTAGACACATGTTGGGATAACCAGCCTTCACCCTAAACCAGGGGTCTCAAACTCCGCGGGCCACAAAGGGCCCTTCGTACAACATTTTGTGGTCCTGCCCTAGAGGAATCTTTTCTTGTTTTGTTTTGTTTTGTTTTAGTTGTTTGGGTCACACCTCCAATGTTCAAGGCTTACTACTGACTTTGCATTCAAGGATCACCCCGACTTTGCCTCCTGCGGCCCCCAGGTAAATTGAGTTTGAGACCCCTGCAAACTATTATGGCCATGTTGGCCTTCACCCTTAACAATGGTGGCTTCTTCTTTTTTTACATGTAAAAGACCCACCTGGTGAGAAAAACTTCTTTTTTTTTTTTAATTTTTGATTTTTAGGTCACACCCAACAGCGCTCAGGAGTTACTCCTGGCTCTACGCTCAGAAATCACTCCTGGCAGGCTCGGGGGACCATATGGGATGCCGAGATTTGAACCAGTGTCCTACTGCATGCAAGGCAAATGCCATACCTCCATGCTATCTCTCCGGCCCAGAAAAACTTCTAAATAGGTCCTTTACCTTAGTTCTTCCCCACTCCACCCCACCCCCACCCATGGGGTTGGCCCTAACTTTCCAACAAATACTGTAGTCCCTACTAGCCTTTTCCTTTCAGTTCACATGGTGAAAAAGTCCCTGGATCCATGTTACATCTCTCTTCAGCCTGGTTTGGAATATTTCCTATAGCAGCCCTGCTCTAGACTAGCTTTCCCCTTCCCTGCTCCACACCCACTTCCCCCTTCCCCTGTGGGATTATAGCATTCGGTGCAATTTACAGACACTAACAAATGAAAATGCACAGCAAAATACAGAGATGTAATTAATAATTATGTAATTAACATGTAATTAACCTGCAATTATCCCAATCAGCACAACACCGAATATTTAGTTAATTAATGCACACATTAATAATACATACATTAATTATGTGACTAATACAATTTTATTAAAATTATTTTATTAAAATAAGGTAAGGGACAGAGAGATAGAGGGCACCTGGCTTGCACACAGTCAACCTGGGTTTAAACCCTGGCACCATATATGGTTCTCCCAGCCCAGCTCTAGTGACTCCTAAGCTAAAAGCTGGAAAATATCCCTAAACACAGCCAAGAGTGGCCCAAGTACAAAATGGAACAAAAACTCAGCATAGTTTCAGGTCATATTAGTATTGGTCAGAGAATACATTAGTATAACATGTCTGGTTTTTGTTTGTTTGTTTGTTTGTTTGTTTTTGGGGGGGTGTTTGTTTTTTGGGCCACACCCGGTAATGCTCAGGGGTTACTGCTGGCTATGTGCTCAGAAGTCGCTCCTGGCTTGGGGAACCATATGGGACCCGGGGGATCAAACCACAGTCCATCCTAGGCTAGCGCTGGCAAGGCAGGCACCTTACCTTTAGTGCCACCATGCCGGCCCCAGTATAACATGTCTGAAGTTATGCTGGAGTTGCAGTTTTAAAGTTTTAAAGGGTTCACGTTTATTTTTGTGTTTAATTTTAAGAAACATTAAGAAAATAATCAGGGACCGGAGAGATAGCACAGTGGTAAGGCGTTTGCCTTAGATGCAGAAGGACGGTGGTTCGAATCCCAGCATCCCATATGGTCCCCCTCTGCCTGCCAGGAGCAATTTCTGAGCATAGAGCCAGGAGTAACCCCTGAGCGCTGCTGGGTGTGACCCAAAAACCATTTAAAAAAAAAAAGAAAAGAATCAGAAAATATTCAAAATGTTCATCACTCTTAAATTTTTGTTTTCCCAAAGTTTATAAAGATATATAAAATTTGTTAACAATTTTAATGTCCATCAATTGAGAATCTTCAGGTTAAGTATATTGGCTATTATGAAATTCTACATATTTTTAATATGTATATATTGAAAGTGTCTATGACATGTTAAGTTCAAAAAGAGAAATCTAGAGCAGAATTGTAGCACTTATTTCATTAAATATGCATTTATATATGTGTTTGTGAATTTGCATTAGGATACTCATTGGACTATTCTTTCTTTCTTTTTTTTTTTCTTTTTTTTGGGTCACACCTGGTGGTACTATGGGGTTACTTCTGGCTCTGTGCTCAGACGTTGATCCTTGCAAGCATGGGGAGGCCATATAGGATTCCAGGATTTGAACCACTGTCTGTCCTGGTTCTGCTGCATGCAAGGCAAAGTCCTACCACCAGAGTGCTATCTCTCCAGCCCTGATTCCTTCTTTCAGATGGCCTAGTTCTGAATCATGAAACTCCAAGTTCTTAAATCATCTTTGCTTTTTCCATTTTCTTAAAAAGTGCCTTTTTAAAGTCCTTTAATACCATGCACTGAATTATTTTATGGAAGCCAGAGCAGACTCTATTCTTCCAGTGACACTCTGAAAAACTACAGTGTGTTTAACAGGCATTGCAAAAATAATGGCTTATAAATTAGGCTGTTTGACAGACATTTGGAAAAACTACAGTGACATTGTCTCAACCAATAAGGAACACACAGAAGTGAGTTATTTTGTTCAACGTGAAACATTACTTTCACTAGCAAGTAAGCCTAAGTGTTAATGGAAATATTTGTATGCCGTTGACTTGGGGGAAATGGTGGCTAAAATAATAAATAAAAACATATCCAAACAAAACCACAGCAATCTTTTGCTGAGATGGTCTTGGGTCATTTTTTCCTAGAACCAACAAAAGAGCCTCAAGCCTCGAGAGGAAGTCAAAATGTTTGAACATGAACCATCAGTGTGTTGGCAAAATAATGGTTCCCCAAAGGGGTCCAATTCTCACCCTGGAAACTGTGACCATATCACCACTGATGACAAGTGGGAATTTAAGTCACAGATAGAGCTAACTGAAATAATCAGCTGATTTTGGAAGTCTAAAGATGACCTTGTGTTATTTGGCTGGGCCAAATGAATGAAGGAAAATCTGAATTGTGAAAACTGAGGAAGAGTCAGTGTTAGACTGATGGGACATGATAAATATTGAACAGACACTGCTGGCTTGGGAAATGGAAGGGGCCAGGAGCCAACACATGTGTGAAAGGACAAACTCCTGTAAATGGCAAAACTGGAGTTTACCCCAATACTCCAGAAGCTGCACAGATCCTTTAGCACCTTGATGGAAACACAGTGAGATTTTGTGTAGAGAATTCACAGTCTGATGACAGGACTGGTCTAGTTGTGAGTAATTTACTTGAGATGATGTGTTGTAGTATAAATGGGAAATGCTGTCTATAAAAATGAATCATTTGATCTCTAAGTGAGTACTCATTTTTCCAAGATCTCCCTCAAGAATGTCCTAGAAATAATGAGGCAGCATTTCTTCACTAAGCATGTTTTTAGTAGAGCTAAAATGATTTTAAAAAAGTACATCTCCTCTGTAATAAATTATTTCCATGGGTCTGGGATCTTAAAATGTACTAAGAGATGAAGAGAAATTACCTGTTGAATCTTTTAAACTTTCCCCTATTACTTTCAAAATCACTGATTTTTATGCAGTGGGATCTTGCCAATTAACTTGTGACATAAATGAACTTTCCTCATCCTTCCCCAATGGTAATTAGAAACAGATGCTAGCTGCTTTTAAATCCTGTTTTGAGGAGGGGTGTCATTTATTTGTGGGGGTATTGGATCGAACCTGGTGGTGCTCAGCCCTTATTCCAGGGATCCCATCTAGTGATGCTCAGGGGACCACAGTGGTGCTGGGAAATTGAACCAGGATCAGTTGTCTGCCAGATAAGTGCCTTAACCCCTGTCCTATTTCTATCCCTGCGGACAAAGAAGAGCCATATGATAGAAGTAGCAGAGGGCTGGAGTGATACTACAGTTGGGAGAGATTTGTTCTGCACATAGCCCAACTGAATTTAATCCCTTGCACCCTATATAGTCCCCTTAACACTTTCAGGAGTGATTCCTGGGCACAGAGGCAGGAATAATCTCTGAATATATCTAGGGGTGTCCTCCAGAAAATTAAAAAATTGTTAGAAGTCAAATTCTCTAAAGTAAAACTGTTTTATACTTCTACCCGAATATCAGTTGGAAACTGACATTCTCACTGGGCTCAAGTGCTGCTATTTTGGCTCAAAATGATCTTCGTGACTCACACCTGATCCCCTGAATGTATTTTGCTTTCCAGTCTTAATTTTCAGTCTCCTAAATACCAGCCACTAAGAGGCTAGACAATGGCCAGTACAGTCTTATTCAAAGGCACAGTCTTCAACGTCCACTGCACAGTCTCAAACATCCACTTCTTGTTGTACATTAGAATTCATGATGTCAGTGCATTCTGACTATCTGCAAACTAAGGGGCATCTCAACCCGCTCTGACCTCCAGCCGTCCCTCTTCCTTGCATTCACTTCCTTCCTTTGTTATTTGAAAGTCCTCCAAACCCCCATCTGCTACCCTTTTCTCAGGGGAAGCATTTACTACACGGGCTCCCCACAATCTCACCAGAGCCAGGTCTTTGGAGCAGCGATGTCCCAGGAAGATCGAAGTACCTTGACTGCAGAGTTCACCCCAAGATCTGCTCTTGGGTCCATTGTGGCAATGTTTGTTTCCTCTGTCTGTTCAAATCATTCAGCAACTTTGGCCTTGAAAGGAAATGGTTACTGAGAAAAATATTCATCTATTCATCTCATCTTCATTTTTTAATAAGAAATTCCCCCAAAGGTTGTTTGTGGCTTAGGGTCCCACAGACCTTCCCTTCCCAGGGGTCCAAGCATGGAGGTATGAGGTGGAAAGGATGAGGGGGAGCATTGAGAATGTACCCAGCTCCATTGCCTTGTCTTCTCTCCTTGGGCTCTCTAAGTCTGTGGCAAGCTGGACTGGAGAAAAGCCTCCTTTTAAGTGGGAAGAAGTTTATTTAGATGGCACAGGGCATGCTAGAGATTCCAGTGAGATGATCCAGAGGACTCTCTGTTACATGCAGAAGCTTTGAAAGAGAGCTGAGATTTCTTCCAGGATAGGATAAGGGTAAATGCAGAGCCTGGGCTGCAGGAAATGTGAAAGAAATTCAACAGTGGATCTCTTATTGCACTTGAAATAGTGAGATAAAAAAAAAATAGTGATGGAGGCCAGAGAGATAGCACAGTGGTAGGGCATTTGCCTTGCACATAGAAGGACAGTGGTTTGAATCCCAGCATTCCATATTGTCCCCCAAGTCTGCCAGGAGCGATTTCAGAGCATAGAGCCAGGAGTAACCCCTGGGCGCCACCGGGTGTGACCCAAAAACCAAAATAATAGTAGTAGTAGTAGTAGTAATAATAATAATAATAATAATAATAATAATAATAATAATAAAGTGATGAATATGAAAAAGTTTTCCAACCAGTGTTAGATCCTGCTACCTTCCTAACCAATTTATTTTATATTAATTCTGTTGTAGGATGCTTCATATTGAAAGAATGCTACATGTGTTGGTGGTATTGATATTTTCTGTTTGTTGGGTGCTCAGGGCTAACTCCTAATTTTGTGCTCAGGGATCAGGGGCTCATGAGACCACATGGGGTGCTGGGGATTGAACCCACATCAGTTGCTTGCAAAACAAGCACCCTACCAGCTGCGCTGTCTCTTTAACCCCACAATTACAATTAATATTACTCTTTTTTAACCTGCCTTTTCCCCACTGAAAGTATATGTGAAATATATATTTTTATGTCAATGCATACAATTATGAGGCCATATTGTATGTTTTATTCATGAATGAATCCTACTTACAGTGGGCCTTTTTCATAGCTGGAATCAATAAGTGCTTGGTACATGAATTATTTCAAGTGGATGTAAAGTATAAAAATGCATTATGCTTATCTATTGATTTCCTGTGATTAGAGTACATTGGAAGCAACCGCATTTATTTGGTCCATAATGACTCTGATAATCCAGGCTCTAGCAAGTGTTCTTTTGTCTTTTATCTTTATGTATGCCTCTGGATCTAAATTATTACAAGAATTGTTGCTTCAAAGGAGACGAACATTTCATCAAATGCCTAGAGTCTGTTGCCAGATTGCCTTGGGGTTATGGATGAATCAGAAGTTTCTAAATACAGACATTATTTTTTACTATCATTTTATAGCTAGAAGTTTCCAATTCTAAGCATTTGGCATGACTTCAAACTGAGAAGTTTCTTTAAGGTTAAGAATAAAAACACAGGGGCCGGCGAGGTGGCGCTAGAGGTAAGGTCTGCCTTGCAAGCGCTAGCCAAGGAAAGATCGCGACTGTGGTTGGATCCTCCGGCGTCCCATTTGGTCCCCCCAAGCCAGGGGCAATTTCTGAGCGCTTAGCCAGGAGTAACCCCTGAGCATCAAACGAGTGTGGCCCGAAAAACCAAAAAAAAAAAAAAAAAAAAAGAATACAAACACATTTCAGGAAGTTTTGGGGGGCACAGTTGGCTGCTTAAGATGGAAGGAGATACAAAGCGATCAGTATATGGTGGCTAATTTTGTAGCCAGAAGTTAAATTCTGTATGTTGGAAACCCTGATCAAAAGACGTCTTGCCTCACCCATCTATTGTCTACTCTCTCATTTTTTTTCATGCTAGCACCAATCTTAGCAAAATTCAGCAAACTCTGAACTAGAAAACTTCAATTCAGGCTGCTTTGAGATCTAGAGTAACTAACTGAGTACAGAGTCATAATGGGAGAGGGCTTCCCTAGAAAGCTCCAGAAGAACTGTGACTCATTTTCCCTGGTTCAGTCCCAACCCCACTCTTTCTTCTTCTTATGGATCACTGTCATCATTGCTGGATTCCAGCAGAGGTTTGAGCAGGGAAATCAAGACTTACACTATTGCCACTGGACTCTGTTGGCGAGGCTGTCGGGAATTGTTGGTGGAAGGTCTATGGAAGGGTGACGGGCTCTTGACATTCCTGAGAGCATGTTGGAAATGTCAGGGTGAGAGGTTGGAGCAATAGTATAGCAGGGTGGTGCTTGCCTTGGATGCCACCAACCAGGATTCGGTCCCCAGCATCCCATATGGTCCCCCGAGCATGCCCAGAGTGATTACTGAGTGCAGAGCCGGGAATAACCCCTTAAGTTTTGCTGGGTGTGCCCCAAAAATCAAAATTAAAAAAAAAAATGAGGGGCCGGAGAGATAGCATGGAGGTAAGGCGTTTGCCTTTCATGCAGGAGGTCATTGGTTCGAATCCTGGCGTCCCATATGGTCCCCCGTGCCTGCCAGGAGCAATTTCTGAGCCTGGAGCCAGGAATAACCCCTGAGCACTGCCGGGTGTGACCGAAAAACCACAAAAAAAAAAAAAAAAAATTAAAAAAATGGGAGGAAGTGAGACCAGAGACATAGACCAGATGGTAAGGCACTTGCCTTGCAAGTAGCCAACCTTGGTTCAATCCTTGACATCCTATAGGTCCCCCAAGCTTTACCAGGAGTGATTGCTGAGCACAGAGCCAGGAGTAACTTCTGATCATTGCTGCATATGGCCCAAAGACTAAAAGAAAGGAAAAGAAAGAAAAAAAAAAAAAAGGGAACTGAGGGGTGGGAGGTAAGGGATTGTTTTGTTTTTGTATGTTTGCTTGTTTGTTTCTGTATGGTTATAATCCATAGGAGTAAAAGTTATATTTAGTAGAAAAGAAGGGGCCGGGAAGGTGGCGCTAGAGGTAAGGTGTCTACCTTGCAAGCGCTAGTGTAGGACAGACCGTGGTTTGATCCCCCGGCGTCCCATATGGTCCCCCTAAGCCAGGAACGATTTCTGAGCGCACAGCCAGGAGTAACTCCTGAGCGTCAAACGGGTATGGCTCAAAAACCAAAAAAAAAAAAAAGAGCCAGGATGTCCTGTTGACATACATTTAATACATTGGGCCCTTGAGAGATAGCATGGAGGTAAGGTGTTTCCCTTGCATGCAGATGGACTATGGTTTGAATCCTGGCATCCCATATGGTCCCCCAAGCCTGCCGGGAGCGATTTCTGGGTGTAAACCCAGAAGTAACTCCTGAGCATTGCCTGGTGTGACCCAAAAACCAAAACAAAACAAAAACAAGAAACAAACAACAACAAAAAAAAACCCACCTTTTTTTTTTGGTTTTTGGGCCACACCCAGAGGTGCTCAGGGCTTACACCTGGCTATCTGCTCAGAAATAACTCCTGGCAGGCACTGAGGACCATATGGGACGCTGGGGTTCAAACCAACCACCTTAGAACCTAGGTCCTAGGTCGGCTGCTTGCAAGGCAAACACCGCTGTGCTATCTCTCTGGCCCCATAAACACCACTTCTTTAGTCCTGAAAAAATAAGAGTGCTGCAGCTTCTTTGCATGTGTCCAGCCTTGATTCCATGCTCAGCACCTCAAATGGTCCCCTGAATCCATCAGGAGTGATTTCTGAGCACAGAGCCAAGAGTAAACCCTGAGCATTGCTAGGTGTCACCCCAAGCTCCCAAAAGAAAACACTACCTCAACAAAATATTCATAATATCTTGCATATAACATAATTATATTGTGCATATAATAAAATATTTTTGAATTTTGTGTAGACATAATTTTCAAAGAAAATAACAACCACACACACACAAACCAAAAATGTCCCCTGTACTTTTTTTTTTTGTTTTGTTTTGTTTTTTGTTTTTTTGGCTTTTGGGCCACACCGGTGATGCTCAGGGGATTACTCTTGGCTATGCACTCAGAAATAGCTCCTAGCTTGAGGCACCATATGAGACACCGGCAGATCGAACAGTGGTCTGTCCCAGGCTAGTGCGGGCAAGGGAGACACCTTACAGCTTGCGCCGCGGCTCCAGCTCCTGTACTTTGCTCTTTCTAAAGTGTCATTAGTGTCTGTTCACTTTGGCCTCTTAGTCTATACCCAGAATAACAAACTGGGTGGATCTATGTTTCATGTGGGACATAGACACATAGATAAATATGTGATTTTCTTGTTTTATTTTCTGGGTCTAAGGCTGTAGGATTGAAGTGCTTCCATATTAAAATGAACATTAAAGGTGAAGAGAGACCAGGGAGGTTGCTTGTCCTGCACAGAGCTGACTTGGGTTCAATTCCCACATCCCTTCTAATAGGAAGCCAGAAATCAGCACTTCCTGTCCTCGCCTTCTCCCCAAATGCATTTCAAGTCATGGTCACTTGTGGTGGCCACCATCTTGCTCAGCCCTTTCTGCCCCTATCTAGGCTTTTTAGCTTGTGCAGTGTGGGGTGCAGGGTCCTCTTGGGGGTGCATTGCCAGGACAACAGAAACCCAGCTGGCACCATGCTGTTATTTCTGAGACCATGGTGGGAGAAATGAAAGATTTGTTGACAGGCAGTGATTGCGAGGTGGGGTATCTCATTTAGCAATTTTAGGGGTCTGCATACTTGGAAATGACAGTCAGATGGGTTCATGTCCAGAAAGAAAAGGAGGGTCAGCCAGTGAGTGACATGCCTAGGTACTCCAGCATCTCCTTTTGGATTTTGTCTTTATTATTTTACTTTGACCTGGAGATGATTTTTTTTCATGATATAACACTTAGTCAAGTATTTTTTTTGGGGGGTCACACCCGGCAGTGCTCAGGGGTTACTCCTGGCTCCATGCTCAGAAATTGCTCCTGGCAAGCAAAGGGGATCATATGGGACACCGGGATTCGAACCGATGACATCCTGCATGAAAGGCAAACAAACGCCTTACCTCCATGCTATCTCTTCGTAAAAGTATTTTCTTTTAAGCACAGTCATTTGGCTTAAAGAGTCATGTTATTCCTCGTGAAAAAATGTTTAACTGCAGAATAAATTTGTATTTTTCTCATCAGACTTAGTAATTGGGCTTCACTGAGTTATAGACTGCAGAATCTATGACAGTGGGAAACATTTGGCCTAACAGAAAACCAGCATTTTCTTTTGGCAAAAATAAGTAGAGTTGAGGGGAGTCTTGGGTCATTCCCACATCAGCAATCAGCTTGTAACTGATTGATCCCCACTGGGTATCTCCCGCCATAGTGAAGACTCAACAATTATGTTCTTGGCACCCAACATGCATCTAATGAACCTTATTCATTTAGGTACCTCTGCAGACACACTCCCACCAATATCTTCTCTACTCCTTTTATCCAGAACCCAGCTTGGGGAAGACGAATTGATGTTTTCAAAGAATTTGAGCCTGAAAAGGAGCCATCTGCTTTTTGCTTTGGGGGTGCATGGTACTGAGTAATGACCCCGTATTGGCTCTGAGTCTGGTCTTGGCAGGGTGAGTCCCCAAGCTCATGAATCATATAAGTCAAAAAAGAAACCCAGGGACTATTCTTGGGGAGCACTAACTGTGTTGTAAGTGGGAGATGGATTTCACGATCTAGCAAAACAGGGGCCAGATGGTGACCTCTCAAGCACTTCCTTAAATTTAGAATTTTCATCACTCCATCTACAGAAGGTCCAAATTCTTTCTTTCACAGAGTCTGCCTTGTGCCTGTGGCATTTCATAGTGCCATAACGGTACCAGATGGCACAGATAGCTACTTGAGCTTTTCAAGGGCCTCGGAAACATAGTGCAAGGGTTAAGGCATGGGCCATGTCTGAGTTAGAGCTATAGTCCAGTAGATAGAGCACTTGCCTTGCATGCAGCTGACTTAGGTTCAATTCCTAGCACCCCATATAGTCCCCCCGGAGCAGCCAGGAGAGATTCCTGAGTGCAGTGGGGCCAAGAGTAACCTCTGAGCTCTGCTGGGCTGGTGTGGCCCCCAGACTAAGGCACTCTCCTTATATGAGGTTGACCCTGCTTTGGACTTCTTGGATGGCTCCTTGAACATTGCTGAGCGTGAAGTCTGATCCCAATGCCTCCTCTACAGGTATCCTGGGCCCTGCATTGATGTCTTTCATTCATGTGGGAGGGAGGGAGGGAGGGAGAGAGGGGGGGAAGAGAGGGAGAAAGAGAGGGAGAGAGAGGGAGAGAGGGAGAAAGAGAGGGAGAGAGAGGGAGAGAGGGAGAGACAGGGGAGAGAGGGAGAGAGAGGGAAGAGAGGGAGAGACAGGGAGAGAGGGAGGAAGAGAGAGACAGGGAGAGAGAGGGAGGGAGAGAGGGAGAGAGAGGGAAAGAAGAGAGGGAGAAATAGGGAAGAGAGGGAGAGAGGGAGGGAGATAAAGGAAGGGAGGGAGAGAGGGAGAGGGAGAGAGGGAGAGAGAGAGGAGGGAGAGAGGGAGAGAGAGGGAATGTGTGTGTGTGTGTGTGTGTGTGTGTGTGTGTGTGTGTGTGTGTGTGTGTGTGTGTGTGTGTGTGTGCGCGCGCCCCCCACCCCCGCTGAAACTCGGTGCTCGGCGAGCGCCCCCTGGAGGCCTCCGGCGGCTGCGCAGGAGAATCGGATGAAGGATGCTCCGAAGATGCTCTGAGGCGCCCAAGACCGTCTGGATGCTCTTTTCTAGTTTTAAGGCCCCGACAGGGCAACCGGGGAGAGAAACCTCAGGATCGCGGCCCCTGGTTCCAAGCAGATTCTCTGCCTGCCGGGAGCTAGCTGCAAACAGACCAAAGGGCATCCTCTTCCTCCTGGTCTTGAGGCATTCCGGGCTGCACTCAGGGCTGACTCCTGGCTCTGTGCTTCAGGCATTTGACTTTTGACTTCGGTGCTCAGGTTTCTTTCCTGTCTGTGCGCGTGACTCACTCCAGGTTCTGTGCTCAGGGCTTACTCTTGGTTCTGTGTTCAGGATCCTGTCTCCAGGAACACTACGGGGCATTGGGGATTAAGCCCAGTTTAGCTGTGTACAAGGCATGACTTTTGTTGTTGTGTTGCTGCTGCTGTTACTGTTGTTATTGTTGTTGTTATGGGTAACTACCTTACCTTAGCCCTTGTTTTATCTGTCTGTAGGAAAGGGAAGTTCCCTACAGAATTCCAAGAAATAAAGGTGAAGAAATGAGTGTTAATTGAAAACAGCTTTCCCTTACATCTGGGGAAATCCCAGTTCCAGAGTGTCCTGAACTGGGCAGAGAAGTGTGTTTGCAGCACACTTCTGGGCTGCTATGATCCTTCCTCACAGCTGTACAAAAAACCTCCAGGATCTGTGAGCCAACTAAGAGCTTAGCCAGAAGTGGAATATTCCTGGGCAAGACCAGGGTTACGTAGTGACAAAGGCAAAGTGTTCATCCTAAAGGTCTTAGGAGTTGGGAGTTGGCTTAAAGGGAGTGCTTGTGTGTAAGAGGACTGTTTGATTTCCAGCATCACATGGTCCACCAAGTACTGACCCCCAAGCATGGCTAAGTGTGTCCTCACTTAAAAAATAAAGATCTTGCAGTGTGGTTGAAGGCATATATCTGAATATAGGCAATAAACAATGGACGGGAAAGAAATGAAATGCCAGTAGTAATTCAGCTGTTTTGCTTTTGAAGTGCTAAAGGATATCAGATGGAGATTGACAGAGACAAGAGGAAAGGGTTTAATATGTAAAAGCTTTTATGCAGGGCCCGGAGAGATAGCACAGCAGCGTTTGCCTTGCAAGGACCAAAGGTGGTTGGTTCGAATCCCAGTGACCCATATAGTCCCCTGTGCCTGCCAGGAGCTATTTCTTTTTTTTTTTTTTTGGTTTTTGGGCCACACCTGGTAATGCTCAGGGGTTACTCCTGGCTATGTGCTCAGAAGTCGCTCCTGGCTTGGGGGACCATATGGGACACCGGGGGATCGAACCACGGTCCATCCAAGGCTAGCGCAGGCAAGGCAGGCACCTTACCTTTAGCGCCACCGCCCGGCCCCTGTTTTTTTGTTTGTTTGTTTGTTTGTTTTTTGGTTTTTTTTGGGCCACACCCGTTTGACGCTCAGGGGTTACTCCTGGCTATGCGCTCAGAAATCACCCCTGGCTTGGAGGGACCATATGGGACACCGGGGGATCGAACCTCGGTCTGTCCTACACTAGCGCTTGCAAGGCAGACACCTTACCTCTAGCGCCACCTTCCCGGCCCCTCCAGGAGCTATTTCTGAGCAGACAGCCAGGAGTAACCCCTGAGCACCGCCAGGTGTGGCCCAAAAACCAAAAAAAAAAAAAAAAAAAAAAAAAAAGCTTTTATGCAGATGGTAGTGGGCAATGAACCCCTTTGGAGCAAGGTGTGTTGAAAATCCCAAGTACTGCATCAGAGATATAGGACAGCAGGGAGGACACCTGCTTGCATATGGATTTGATCTCTGCTATCCAAGATGGTCCCCTAAGTCCTACCAGCATTGATTCCTGAGCACTGTATGGTGGAGTTTGAGAGAGAGAGAGAGAGAGAGAGAGAGAGAGAGAGAGAGAGAGAGAGAGAGAGAGAGAGAGAGAGAGAGAGAGAGAGAGAGAGAGAGAGGCCAAGTATTGAAGCAGAGTGTGGAGAAGCTGTTACCTGTTTAACAATGGGTACAGGAAACTGGGTTGTATTGTTGTTGTGGAAGCTGTTTGCAATCTCTATGGCACTATTTGGGGCCAGACAGAGGATGGCGTGCAGATGGGAAGAGAGGTGAGTCCACAGTCGTGTGGCTCTGGAGGAAGGCTCCAGGGTCACCTGAAAGGGCTTCTTCCCAGTCAGAGCCCCTGCCAACTTGGTCTGTCTGTGTGAGACAGACAGTTTGCAGCAAAGCAGACAAATAGGTAAAGAGCAGCGAGAGCATTTTTGTGATGAAAGTCAGGGCTGAAGACAGAGTACTAGCATGCACCAAGCTATTTGGTCCCAGTTCTGAATCCCCTTCACCCTATTGCCTCCAGCCACTCCACAGCCTCTGGCCCTTGCATTGAACCCAGAACAGGGACACCTGCATCTTCTGATCACCACTCAGGAGTGTTAGCTACAGATTCAGAATCTGTCCCACAAAGACCACCAAGGAGATGAACAGTAATGCAAATGCAAAGGAGTTTTACTCCAGCATGCTGAGGTTGAGCATCTATCTCCTCAGAAATGGCGACCCTGCTTCTTAAAAGCAAGCAATATCTAGGGTGGATTTGGGGACTTTCCACATATAAGATTGACCTTTACATCAGGGGGCTATAGCCTTATGTGGATGTCCTGAACATTGTGCTGTTTCCTGGTATTTGACCATGAGACCAGTGGTTGTTTACAAGGCCAGCTCCTGGAACTCATTGTCCCATTTTTATCTTTGGGCCTACACCCTTGGGTTTTAGGCTTGTCAGCAGTTGTAGTCAGCACCATTGTAAAGCTAGAGTACAGAAGCTCAATAAGCAGTTATTCCTTAATCAAACTTAGATCCTAATAAGAGGACCACCCCTGATCCCCAAATTGAGGATAACAGAACACAACCAAGAACCAGTTCAATTCTAAAAAAATGGGGGGTTAACAAGGGAAAGGTCAGACAGTAGAAAAGATGGTGGATTGGGAGAGCAGTGTGATAGAGGGCAGATAGATTGATAGGGGTTATGGGGGGCAGTGGGGTTTACAGAGGGCAGAAACTATGATTGTGATTCACACAAAGCTCAGACCGACCCCTGCCATCACTCAGTATTGTAAACCTAATTGATATAACTTGAAAAAAAAAACACAAAAACACCAAGGATGCCATGAACACATAAACAATGTCCAACAGCGTAGATTAAGGAGCAGCAGGTTCAAATCAAGAAGCCACATCACCCACGAGAACAGCCACTATTGTTCCTCTGCCACTCTCTGCAGAGACACCAATGTGACCAAAACTCCAGAGATGCTGGTATTTGAGCTGTTATCACTGGGACTTTTATTTTTCAAAACTATTTGATATTATTATTATTTTTTAAAATAATGTCTTTATTTAAGCACCTTAATTACAGACATAATTATAGTTGGGTTTCAGGCGTATAAAGAACACCCCCTCTTCACCAGTGCAACATTCCCATCACCAATGCACAACCTCACCCAATCTTCTTATACTTCCCTGGGAACTAAAAACTCATCCACAAAAGCCTCAGTATCAGCAATAGTACTTGGAATTTCTGAACTATGCAGCTGCATTTGTGACCACACCACAACTCCACTTTTGATTAGTATCGTCATTCCCTGTAGGCACACACTGACATAGATGCCAGTTAGATGAAGCCACTTAATTCAGAAACAAATGAAGTCACAGAATAATCAAATAGCAGAGAAAACTTACTAAACTTTCTGATAATGACTTAATGGTTTTCAAGTTGATCACACTGACATGTTACAATTATGTTTGATATATAAATTGTGTTAAGAATAGCACTTTAGGGGGCTGGAGAGATAGCATGGAGGTAAGGTGTTTGCATTTCATGCAGAAGGTCATCAGTTCGAATCCCGGTGTCTCATATGGTCCCCCGTGCCTGCCAGGAGCAATTTCTGAGCATGGAGCCAGGAATAACCCCTGAGCACTGCCGTGTGTGACCCAAAAACCACCAAAAAAAAAAAAAGAATAGCACTTTAGGGCTGGAGGAATAGCATGGAGGTGGGTCATTTGCCTTGCATGCAGAGGGACAGTGGTTCGAATCCTGGCACCCCATAGGGTCCCTGAGCCTGCCAGGAGTGATTTCCGAGCATAGAGCCAGGAGTCACCCCAGAGTGCTGCCAGGTGTGACCCAAAAACAAAAACAAACAAACAACAAAACAAAACAAAACAAAACAAAAAGAATAGCACTTTACCATGCTGGTGCTTTGGCAAAAAAATATAATCCCTGCTAAATAATGAGAACATATTAGGCACATTCCAAGTGGTGTTCACCCTGCAAACTACCAGGCCAAT
Source organism: Suncus etruscus (assembly GCF_024139225.1). Lineage (NCBI taxonomy): Eukaryota > Metazoa > Chordata > Mammalia > Eulipotyphla > Soricidae > Suncus > Suncus etruscus. The sequence continues at coordinate 13,514,715 of NC_064859.1, forward strand.
GATCTTAAACTATTCTAGTCATCAGAGCTGAGGGACCTCTGGAAACTGTCAGGGTCCAGAGGAACAGAAGAAGGGCACTGGGGGAAAACTAAAGACGGTGAGAAAATGCCAAGGGGATTTGAAAATGTAAGTACTTGTTTGTGTTAGTAATACTATGAAAGAAACAACACTCTCCTTTTCTCGTTTTGGAGGTTTGGGGGAGTCCTACATCTTGAAGTGTTCAGGGCTTATTCCTGGCTCTGTGTTTAGGGGTACTTGGTACTCAGAGGACAAGATGCACTGCAAGAATTGAATAGGAAAGGCTCTACATATGTAAGGCAAGAGCCTTATTGTAGCTCTCCAGCTCAGAGATCACTCCTGGTGGGCTCGAAGAACCATATGGGGTACTGGGGATTGAATATGGGTCAGGCGAGTGCAAGGTAAGTACTCCCTTGCTGGACTATCATTCCAGGCCCTCCCTCTGTTCTCTGAATGTCATGATAGAGCAACGTGTATTTTCCCAATAGATCATAAATATAAATATTATATAATAATACAATATATTAACAATATAAATTATTTATTAATTTTATTATTAATTATTAATTATATAATTATTATGACAATATGTCATAATAAAAAGCTTCCAAATTGCCTTTTAAAATAATTTTCTCATAGCCACCATATAATTGCTTCCCTAGCCATTAACTCAGTTATGTTGCCAAGTTGTGGAACCAGAGCTGAGGATTTGAAATCTGCTTCTGATGACTCCACCAGAAAAAGCAAAATTTGGGAACAGCGCATTTGAACAATGAATACTGTTTTGTAACATATAAGTTTTAGAGACAGAGCTTTCAAAATCAATGCCTATACTTAGTATAGTAAGTTGACCATTAAAAGTCAACATAAATATGCTTATTTTTGTTTTTATTTACACTTCATTTATTTTTTGGTTTTGAGGTCACACCCAGCTGTGCTTAGGGGTACTCCTGGCTCTGTGCTCAGAAATTGCTCCTGACAGGCTCGGGGGATCATAGGAGATGCTGGCCCAGGTGGGCCAAATGCAAGACAAATGTCCTACCCACTATGCTATTGCTCTAACCCTACCATCAATATGCTTTTAAATAATTTAGTAATCGCAGTATTTTCATACTTACATATAACTTATTACATAACTACATAGTAATTTACATATTACTAATTCCATGTGACCCCACAAGTCCACAAATATACTATGTTTGCTGGTCAGGGATTATTGTTGATAAGTATAGGAGACCATTGAATTAAAATAAACTTTCATTATTATAAAATGTAATTATATGACATTATATATGTATGTGTGTACATATATATATATATTTATATATATGTAGTACAGCCCCAAAAGCTTTTCTCAACAGAAATTTATCAGAACGTCCATCTGTTTAACTCACACACATAATAGAAACATCACCCATCTCATAATTCTCTCCAAAGCTTTCATGTCCCTTTCAAAACAACCACATTCTTGGGGCCGGAGAGATAGTATAAGTAAGAGTCAAAGCACTAATCAGCTGACTTGGCCACTAAAAGGATAAATAATGTACACACATTTGTATAAATGTTCAGTACTACTCTCTCCCTGAATGCAGGGAAGAGGTGATTATGCTTAAATTTCTATGTGAGCATGAGTTTTTCTTGGCTTTTTAACCTTTAACACTTGCCAGTCTTTGATTTCAGCCATTTGTTGGGTGTGCCTGGCCTTTAGCAGTGGTTGAATTTCACTTCCTCCTGGTTACTAATCAAGCTGAATATCTTTTTGGATGCTTAATGGTCATACTTTTTTCTCTTGTGAAGTGCCTAAAGAAGTGGCTTTCTTTTCTTTCTGAAAGTTGTCTTTCCCCCTTATTATTGATTTGTAAGAGTTCTTTACTCTTTTATCTGGATAAAAAATTGATAAAAAATAGTTCTTTTAATGGAAATACAACATTTTTGTTTGTTTGGGTTTTTTTTGGTTTTTGGGTTACACCCGGCAGTGCTCAGGGGTTACTCCTGGCTCTATGCTCAGAAATCACTCCTGGCAGGCTCAGGGGACCATATGGAATGCCGGGATTTGAACCACCGACCTTTTGCATGCAAGGCAAACACCTTACCTTCATGCTATCTCTCTGGCCCCAGGAACACAACATTTTTTATACTGCATTTTTTTATACCTTACACCCTAGACACTTAGCATAATGACTTGGCTTAAACTCCAGTTGACTCGACACTAACTATTCACCCCTGAACCGAGGATACCACCTATGGAATCAAAGAAGGTTTCCCACACCAGGACCAGGAACAAAAATTCTACCAAGGAAGGTCCTACTACCTCCACGGCACTGACTTACTCCAAAAAAGTTCTTATATCACTCTGACAACCAGGCAACAGCAATAGTCTGCTTTTAGGACAGGATTCTCTGCAATGTTAACTGATGTCAGAAGACACAACAAGGGGCCGGCGAGGTGGCACTAGAGGTAAGGTGTCTGCCTTGCAAGCGCTAGCCAAGGAAAGGACCAGGTTCGATCCCCTGGCATCCCATATGGTTCCCCCAAGCCAGGGGCAATTTCTGAGCAGGTAGCCAGGAGTAACCCCTGAGCATCAAAAGGTTGTGTCCCGAAAAACCAAAAAAAAAAAAAAAAAAAAAAAAAGAAGAAGACACAACACACCACCCAGTCTTTGACACAAGACCTGTACAGAAACCAGGATCTATAACTACTGAAACCTGACAGCAACAACTATGAAACTGAAGAGTTGACCACCGAGAATAGGGGTTTGGACAACTGAGTATGCCTGGAGCCTTGAGTTGGTCTTATGCCAAGGTGCTTCAGGGGTAACATCTCCCTGTTTTTTAGGCCAAAGGTGTTTATTTCCAATTTCTTCCATATTTTGCTGTGCCTACGTACACGACAATTGCCACACACACACAGTTTTTTAATGTATTTTCCATCTCTGGAGAAAAAAATGGGAGCCTACTAAATCTTCGACTATTGCAGTAATGACTTTATAACTGATACAAGAAGTTTCACAAATACAACTGCTCATGAATTCTCTCCCCTTCTTCCATATTTTTCTCTGTTCTCTTTCTTTTTCTTAATAACTTTGCTTTCTGTCATCCCAAAACAAATGTATTATGATCAGTTGTGTCAACAATGTGATACATTTTCTTTAAATAAATAATTTAAATTAAAAAATAGTTCTTTTATCTGGGTAAAAACATCCGTGATATATATATGTGTGATATATATGTGATATAATTACACACACACATACACATACACACACACACACATACATATATATATATATATATAGTGAACAGTTATATGTGCTTGCCTGCTTATTCAGTGGAGTCTTTTGAAGAAGAGCTTTTTAAAAAATTTAAAATTATTTTATTTAAACACCATGGCTATTCATAATACACTGTGGGTTTTTTTTCAGTTTCAAGGTTGTTCATGATGAAATTTCAGTCATAGAGTTAAACATCCTTTACATTTCCCACCACCAATGTCCCCAGTTTCCCTCTCCCACTTCCCATTGACCTCTCCTTTGCCAGACTCTGTGGCAGACATTTTTCTTCTCGCTTTCTCTCTCTGAGGAAGAGAGTCTTAACTTTTATTTATTTATTTATTTATTTATTTATTTATTTATTTATTTATTTAGGTTTCCTGGTCACATCCAGCAGTGTTCAGGTGATACTCCTGGCTCTATGCTCAGAAATCACTCCTGCCAGGCTCAGGAGACCATATGGGATGCCGGGATTTGAACCACCGACCTTCTGCATGCAAGGCAAACACCTTACCTACATGCTATCTCTCTGGCCCCGAGTCTTAACTTTTAACTATTTAGATTGAGCAACTCAATCGGAAAACGATACATTAGACAGAACACCCAGATTAAGCAAATGGAAAATACAACTTTCAATGTAGTAAAATAGCCTTACACCGGCTCTCCAGAGCACACATTTCTTTCTCTCTAGAATGTTATTTCTGAGATAGCATTTTATTTTTAGATGCCTCAAAATTCTATTACATGACAAGAAATACTTATAATATGTCATTTGCTGCTTGGTGATGTCATGAAAAATTTATCATAAGGCTAGTTTTAAAAATAATTGTTGGGGGTCATAGAGATATTAAAGCGGATTAGGTGCTTACCTTGGATAAGGCCAAACCTAGTTTGATCTACAGCACTCCACAGCATACTGAGCTAGGCCAAAAGTGATTCCTGAACACAGAGCCAGGAGTAAGTTCTGAGTACTGCTGGGTGTACCATCCTCCTACCCCCAAATTGCTCTGAAAAGTTTGCTGGATGATAGGATTAGACTAATAGCAAAACTAGAAACAACTGTTTTGTTTTGTTTTTTTTTAAGCCTGTCAGTTTTATCATTAAAATGTCTGATAAATGCACTTTCAGTCTTCGACTACAAAATTCTAAGTTCTAGTATTAGGGTGAAGAATGAAGCATGCGTGAGGCCCTGGATTCAATTTCTGAAAAGGAAAAGCACATCTCCCTGCCCCAAATAATAAAAATAGAACAACAACAAAACCCAACGCTTATTGCCAAACATTCTTCTTTCTACTATGATCCTATATATTTCAAATAAGAAATTCCAAGCATTTAAAAATGACAATATCAATGAGCATACTTTAAAAAAAATTAACGTTTATTCTTTTATTTCTTTTCTTCCTCTAAAGAAAACTTAAAACTTGAGATGCATCTTTTTAGTTCTAATTTACTATTGGTCTAAACAAATGTGTTGCTTCGTGCTTTTGTTGGCTCTGCTCTCAGAAATCACTCCTGCTCAGCTGGGACCATATGAGATGCAGGGGATGGAACCCTGACCCATCCCGGGTGGGCCGCGTGCAAGGCCAACGCCCTACCGCTGTTCTACCACTCCAGACCCTGCTTCTTGCTTTTAAAATGTAGACTGCAGGACTTGCTTTTGGGCCTTAACTTTTTTGTGCCGCCCTATAGATAGATACATGGTGATTACAATCCAGTCTTGGTAGTAGTGAGTGCTGGGCATGCTTCACTGTCTCCTGATCCTTTCCTTAAGGCAACAAACCTGTTACTTGGAGCAAAAACCATGAATGGAGAAAAGCTTTGCCTGAGCTGCAGCAGCCAGTCCAGTATTTCCCCCTCATGTCCCCCCAACCCAACAACCCATGGCACTAGGCTCCCATCTGCATGCCATGTGGGGGCAGGGGAGGCAGCGGGTATAGACACAAAGCAAAATTCAATGGTAGCGTCCAGGACATTGGGCGTCCTGAAGGCCTAGCAACAGCAAATTGACAGGACGGAGAGAGATAGCAGTGGTGCGGCTCGTTTCCGTACAGTAGTAGCTTCAACCCATTAAGTTCAGATAAGATGGCCCCGTGGCGGCCTGTAGTTGCCATGGCAACCAGGGCGCAGCTTCATGAAGGAGCGGGCCGGCTCTACCTCCTAGAGGCGCTAAACCTGTTTATCTTTCCGGATCTCGGCTCTGCTCAAACTACCCCTAAGCTGTGTCGCACTCCCGTCCCATAAGGAAAGCTTTAGCATCCCTCCTCAGTTTCTTCTTTCCTTACAGAGAGCCGCCATCTTGGATGGCGCGCCAATATGGCAGCCCCCAGCTTGTACGGACAGGTCCAGAGCGCTGCAGTGAGGCTGCGCGCGCATGCGCATAGGCGGGCGCGGAAGGCGGGGCGTAACGTCAGAACGTAGCCCCGCCCCCGGCGAACCCGGAAGTGGAGGTGGAGGAGGCGCGGCGGCGGCGGCCCAGTGGGCAGGCTCGGGCTGCGCCGTCCCGGGGCGCGAGTGCGGGGCTGGGGGCGCGAGGCTGGGGCTGGGGCGGCCCGGCCTGTGCACGGGGCGGGGGTGGCCATGGCCTCGGCAGAGCTGCAGGGCAAGTACCAGAAGCTGGCTCAGGAGTACTCCAAGGTACCCAACCCCGGGTGGGGAGCAGGGGCTGCACCCTTGCAGGCCTCGGTCTCCCTTGCGTCGTCTTGAGCTTGCAAACCGGGCTCCGCAGAGCCTGCCTCGACCTCCCCAGCCGGGGTCTGCGAGGGGCTAGCCGGGCGGTGTCTGGGTCCCGCGTGTGCGTCTGCGAGGCCGGAGCACGAATTTTGGGGAGTACCCGGACTTGCAAGCTCAGGGCTGCGCTGCTGCCTAGGCACCAATGCAAAAGCCAATGCGGACATCGGGCCAATATTGGGGGTGCAGGGGACAGTGAAGGGCCAAGGCCGCGTCTGCTCTGCTGCTTCCTCAAATGCCTTTTCGTGTGGGGAGCACCGGGGCGTTTCTCCTGTCTCGCAGGGATGATCTCAGAGGATGGAGACGCAGCCCGGGAGGGTAAATAGAGGCACGCCTGGATGCAGCAGCTGTCAGTGCTCCGGGCTGTGACAAGGTGTCTCTGGGAGAGGTTGAATGCCAGGGCTGGGTTGTTCCCTTCTTTCCCGCCACCACTTGCACCGAGGCAGGATCCCTGCCCACCTGGCTCCCTGCATGTTGGCTGGAGCAATGGGGCCTCTTCTTTTTGGCATCTATGGCACGAGTCTTGCCCACGGTGGATGCACCCTTTCCTTTGGCCGAGGCGCATGATGATTATGGGGTGAGCGTTGCTGCGGTGAGAAGATTCTCAGCAAGTTCTTTGGCACAGCTTTGGGAAACGATCTGGCACTCTTCAGCTTGTTCAGCGTTTGAATGAATGATCATGGGTATGCAGGAAGGAGACAGGGAGACAGACAACTCTACTTTTGGACAGCTGAGAGAAAATTAAGAGTCTTGCCCCTCCCTCCATGATTTCATCTAACAAAAATATTCAGCAAGGTGAAATAATACAATTCTTTGGAAAATTAATACAAAAATTTTCCTGAACATACATACACACACTTGGATCTTTTTTCATCAGCACTCCAGAGCCTTTTGAGTAATGGACTCACCTCTCTTTCTTTTCCACGGGGCATTGTCTTAAGAGTTTTTGGCACAGTATTGGTAGTGGTGAATTCTCATCTTTGAATTGCAGAAGGTTCTTATTGAGAGGGCCCAAAGTGGTCGGGAACAGATGTGATGAAGGGAATAGCTGGAAGATGGATGATGTTCCTCAAGGTTGGCTTTACTTTTTTTTTTTTTTTGGCCACACCCTGCGACACTCAGGAGTTACTCCTGGCTCTGTGTTCAGAAATCGCTTCTGGCAGGCTCAGGGACCATTATGGGATGCCGGGAATTGAACCTTGGCCCGTCCAGGGTCTGCTGAATGCAAGGCAAATGCCCTACTGCTGTGTCATCTCTCCACCCCTTGGCTTTACTATTTTGAGGTTCAAGTATTTCATGAATGTAAAATCAAAGGGACTGATTTTCTTCCCCAGAGAGCCAGGAGGCCCAGAAAGAAAATCCAAATGGCAAAAGAAAAAAAAAGTTCGAACACTATTTTGAGCAGTGGCTGCTTTGTGAAGTAAAGGAGGCCTCCGAAAGAAATAAAACTGGAAAAAAGAGCCTTTTTTGGTGCATGCAAACTCTGAAGAAATAAAGCTGGAAAAATGAGCGCTTGTGTGTGTGTGTGCCTGTGTGCCTGTGTGTGTGTGTGTGTGTGTGTGTGTGTGTGTGTGTGCGCGCGCGCACGCGCGCGAACTCTTTGTATTTGACAGACAGTGTCCCCTGGGGAGCAACACTCTGCTAAGGTCTTTTGAGTTGAGGAAGATGACCTGCTAAAGGAACCTCTTCATAGAAATTGTGCATCATCAAGATTGCATGAGAGCTAAGCTGAGATGCTTGGGGAAGAAGGTGTCCCAGGCACAGGGGACTGGCAGTGTTTGCTTTACCTGGAAACAAATGCATGAAGATGCTGGCAGAGTGGTCGGATGGTTGGAGAGAGAACTCGGACCCAGGATCATGGATGGCAAATACAAAGTGGAACTTGGTTATTTTGTTTTTTTGTTGGATGTAGTTTACAAATTATTGTGTCCGAAGTTGCGAGGACAATCGCATCTTTGTATTTGTCCTGGTTCTGTGCTTTTTGCTTGGGCTTCAGGCGCAGGTACTAGGAGAAACTCCTGGCCCTCATGCTTATCTACGGTGTTCTTGAAGCTACTGAGCCTCTTTTGGGCTCTTTGTTTTAGGGGATCCCAACTCACATCTGTGTGTGTGTGTGTGGGGGGGGGGTTACTTGAGTCTTGTGAGCAGCACCAGGTTTGAACTCAAGTCTTGTTTGCCAGCAGAGACTTTGGACCAGTGTTTCTCACTCAGTGTTTTCTGACTCTTTCCTTCTTATCACTCCCCACTGTCTGGTGCCTGCCCCTCATTGGAGTGATCTATTATCTGTGTTCCCTCTGTCACATCTTGAGGCCCACAAGGGGCACATATGGCTTCCCATTGAGAAATTGCTCTTTTAAGTCACTGGACCATCTTCCTGTATTTCTTTTTCTGGGTTTTTCTTTGGTTTTGGTTTGTATTTGGCGGTTCTGGGGACTCGGGGATCACTCAGGGGACCTGATAGTGATGGGAATAGAACCAGGGCTTCACATGTGTGAGGCAGATGCCCTGCAAAAAGCTACATTTCAGGTTTATTTTAGCTTCAATTTTGGGGTCAGACTGCATAGTGCTCAGGGCTTGATCCTTCCTCAGCATTCAGAGCTCACTCCTGTGGGGTCACTGGGATGCATTATTGAGGGTTGAACGTACACCTGCCATATAGTCATAGCCCCAGGTTCCAAAACTAAGACCTGGAGAGACATGGGTTTGGAAGCAATTGCAGGAAATAATCCTCGCAGTAAAAAGGTATCAGAATGGATTCAGGAATTCCAGCACTCAAGCTAGGAATTCCACCATACAATCCTTCTGCTCCTAAGAAGGAAAGAAGCTCAGTGGAAGAAGACCAAGCATAAGTCCTTCCTGAAACCCAGGCTTTTATTAGCAAGAATTAGACCACACCGTGCGGTGGAGTAAGAATAAGAAGGGAGAGATTGGGTAATCCCATCCCCAGATCACACATTAGGGTGGAGTATGAATATTGATTATGGTAGGACCAGTAACCCAACTCTGCCACTTGCAGGGCAGATGAGCACCTTACCTGCCCAGCTGTCTCTGTACCCAGAGTTTTTTTTATTTTTTTCAAGAGAGATGACATGGACATCAGAGACAGCATCCTGGACTGAAGTCCTATGTCATGGGGTAGTTTCTCCTCTTGTGACCTGATCTGTAAAATGATAACAATCTGTATATTTGAGGACTAGCATTTTAATTCTCATATTTATGTAAGGAAATATTTTTTTTGGGGGGGGCCACACCCGGCGATGCTCAGGGGTTACTCCTGGCTGTTTGCTCAGAAATACCTCCTGGCAGGCATGGGAGACCATTTGGGACACCGGTATTCGAACCAACCACCTTTGGTCCTGGATCAGCTGCTTGCAAGGCAAACACTGCTGTGCTATCTCTCCGGGCCCCTTAAGGAAATATTCTATGTCATTGCCCCTATGTAGTGTTTGCTTTATTAAAAAATGAGTTTTTCCTCTGTTTTCAGCTTCGGGCTCAGAATCAGGTCCTGAAAAAAGGTGTTATGGATGAACAAGCAAATTCTGCTGCTTTAAAGGTAAAGAGAGCTTTATCAGTGCTTGATGTTCAAAGGAGGCAATTCAGCAAATCAGTCCCAATTCTAATTTGCTGGGGAGAAGGGTAGGAAATATGAGAGAGAGAGAGAGAGAGAGAGAGAGAGAGAGAGAGAGAGAGAGAGAGAGAGAGAGAGAGAGAGAGAGAGAGAGAGATGTGTATGTGTGTTTTTGTGTCTGTGTGTCAAATTGTTTTACTTGCTTAGGTATGAATGCTGATTTCTTTAGCTAAAAATTATTTCTAAAGTCTTTGGTGTAAAACACTTTTCTTGTACCTTAAGTTTCTGATTTAGCCAAATACATGTGAGTTATTAGGACTTCTTTGTCTTCTTCACTAAACAGCAGTTACATGGATATTCCCAGCATTCAGAAATAGGTGTCTTCTAGTAATATGTTTGAAAATAAGAATCATTTAACCTATGCATCTTGTTTTAGAGTTGAGCTATTGAATATGAATAATCTGAACTAAAGTGGACACTCATGGATAGTAAATAAATTTTATCCTCAGTACTTTTCTGTACTGAGGGGAGAAATACAAGAGGAAGTAGAGGGATTTGCTTTGAACTCATAGACATTTGATCAATTGCTCAGTTCTGTTTTGATTGATCAGATGAACTCGAGGTTCAGGATTCCTTCCAGCAGGATTTAGCCAGATGTGCTGCAAGCCACCTTCTTCCTTTTTCTCCCTTCTGCAAGGGGCACATCTCTTTTCTGGGTACCTCTGCGATCTTACGTGGCTCTACCTGAGTAACTACCACCCAGAGATCTGTTGTTGGTCCCTAGAAGGTGCCACTTCTGCAAACACTCTTATCCCAGAACTGGAGTGGCACTCCAGAGTACTTGATCCAAGCCTCCTAAACTCATTGTCTTTTCTGGTAAAGTTCCCACCAGCCCTGTGGGCTAGTTCTGCAGTTGGCTCTGCTGTTTGTCCTCTGCTGCTGCTAGTCTTTCTGCGTTCCTGTAGATGGCAGTTCCAGCAGTGGTGATAGTGTCACAAGACCCAGTTGTGTTCATGGTGCAGCTTCTCTGTGTATCACCCTCCACTCAGTTCTCATGGAGTCTTTTTGATTCTGTGAGGACAGTTATTGTGACTCCTCTTGTTAACAGTAGGAAGCTTTGAGCACTGCTGGTAGTCCCTCCCCCACCCCCCCCCCCCAAAAAAAACCCAGATAAACAAAGCCAAGTAAGAACAAACCAAGAACTGTTGATTATATATTAGTGAAACAAAAGTGACTTGGTGGAGGCCAGGATATACTTTCAACTTATTCCTATTTTTTTGTTTTTGTTTTTGTTTTTGGGCCATACCCAATTGTGCTCAGGGATCACTCCTGGCAGGATGGTTGGGTGGGGACCATATGGGATGCTGGGGATCGAATCTGGGTTGGTTGCATGCAAGGAAAATGCCTTACCCTCTATGCTATTGCTCAAGACCCAACCTTATCTATAAATTTTAAGGAGTTGTATCTTCACTTGGATATAGGAACAGCTGAAGATGAAGGATCAGTCGTTGAGAAAACTGCAGCAAGAGATGGACAGTCTGACGTTTAGAAACCTGCAGCTGGCCAAGCGAGTGGAGTTGCTTCAGGACGAGCTGGCACTGAGTGAGCCCCGTGGCAAGAAGAACAAGGTCGGTTCTATAGGGCCTGTCTAGGGGAGCTTGGCTGGAATGGAGTGCAAGTCAGCCCCCCAAACTCTCCCACATTTCATTTTCACAATTGGATATTGGACCAAGAGAACAGGATATTTATTGTTGATATGTACCAACTATTAGAAGCAGGCTCTTATCAAAGTAAATTTTATTTTCATTTTATTTTTGGGCCACACCTGTCGGTGCTTTTATCCCTGGCTCTGAACTCAGAAATTGCTACTGGCTCGGGAGACCATCTGGGATGCTGGGGATCAAACTGTCATCTGTCCTGTGTCAGCCATGTGCAAGGCAAAAGCCCTACCTCTGTGCTACCACTCTGGCCCCTCAAAGTGACATAAAGAGTTTTTTAAGGAGCAACATGTACATAGTTGATTTAGTGGCTAAAAAAAGTGAACAGAAAATCTTTTATTGGACAAATTATTGATAATGTTTTATTAGTTTTTTTAGTTGGGGGAGTCACATACTTCAATGCTCAAGACTTATTCCTGGCTCTGAACTCAGGGATCACTCTTGGAGGGGGTCAGGTCTGTTCCTATGGGATGCTGGGGATCAAACCCACTGTGTGCATGGCAAGGGCCCTAACTCTATTCTATCTTTCAGTCCCCAATCATCATCATCATCATCTTCTTCTTCTTCTTCTTCTTCTTCTTCTTCTTCTTCTTCTTCTTCTTCTTCTTCCTCCTCCTTCTTCCTTCTTCTTCCTCTTCTTCCTTCTTCTTCCTCTTCCTCCTCCTCCTCCCTCTTCTCCTCCTCCTCCTCCACCTCCTCTTCTCTCTCTCACACACACACATTGGTTTGCAGTACTATTCCTGAAAGGGATCACACCTATCACTTTATCTCCTTTCAGCACCCAGTTCTTGTCCAGAGTGATCATTCCCAACTATCAGTTGCTGACTGATTTCTGTGGAGCTATTTCACTACTGTTATATTTGTGTAGATAATACAGCTATTATATTACCCATTTTCAAAGGACTTTCTCATCACTAGTTCACACTAGCCCGGGAGGCTACTTCATCTGAGGTGTAGAATGAGTGCACCGGAGGCCGGAGCCAGCCATGCCCATAGCTTAAAAAGTCTCTTTGTACAGCAGAACAGCCTCCCATGATCAACCCTCATGATCGGCCCTTGCTTCTCATCCATGAAAACAAAACGTTCATTATCAGCTCTTTCAGATAGTGCCATTCTTCTGTGTAGAAAATGTCAGTGCTGGTTGAATAAAGCAAAAAAGTATTTTTTCTAGCATCTTGGGGCTTTTTTGTTCTAACAGCTATATTTTACATGGTTTTGTAAAAAAAAAAAATTCACACATTGACATGTGCTCTTGTTTAAACTTGTGGGTATGAAAGTTAAGTGATTCATCCAGTTTCCTAAAAGGAGTTTAACAACTCAGACACAAAAATGGCTAAAATTGTCATTTCTCAAACCAGAAGACCACATCGAAGTGCTATTTATGAATACATTTGTATTGCCAGCTCTTTGTCAACAGAGCCTTTCTGTAGTTTCTCTGCAAAAAACATCAGCAAGCCTTCCCCATTTATTTTCCCCTTCTAAGTTTTCTAGCTCATTGCCGCATAGGCAGCCCTTCCTTGTGCCACCCCAGAGAACTGAAATAATGAACTGAACCCCTTTTGCAGGATTATCCCATAGAAGAGGCAAGTGACTAAGGTATAGAGAATTTGTGTCATTAGGAGATTTCTCTAAAGGATGATCAGTTCCGTGGCCATAAATTACTCTTTTCTGGGGGTCGGAGTGATAGCATAGTGGTAAGGCATTTGCCTTGCAGGCGGCCAATACAGGATGGACCCCGGTTCAAGTCCTGGCATCCCATATATTCCCCCGTGCCTGCTAGGAGCGACTTCTGAGCTCATAGCCAGGAGCCCAGGAGTAACCCCTAAGCACAGCTGAGTGTGACCCCAAAAAATTGGGCCCGGAGAGATAGCACAGCGGCATTTGCCTTGTAAGCAGCCAATCCAGGACCTAAGGTGGTTGGTTCAAATCCTGGTGTCCCATATGGTCCCCCGTGCCTGCCAGGAGCTATTTCTGAGCAGACAGCCAGGAGTAACCCCTGAGCACCACCGGGTGTGGCCCAAAAACAAAAAAAACCAAAAAAAAAAAAAGAAAATTACTCTTTTCTGCAGAAAAGTGGAGAATCTTCCCAGCTGAGCCAGGAGCAGAAGAGCGTATTTGATGAGGACCTGCAGAAGAAGATAGAAGAGAATGAGCGATTACATATCCAGGTAGGAATGTCTTGTTCCAGGCAGACTAGGGATGATGCTCATCTTGAATGTAGAGCAACAGTGCTGTTGGGATTGGATTTGAGTCAAGTATGTGCTTCTGTTTCCTATGGTTGTTAGGTAGATAAGCCACTCATTTTTTCATTTCTTTATTTTTATTTATTTTATTTTGGTTTTTGGGCCACACCTGGTGATGCTCAGGGTTTACTCCTGACTACACTCAGGAATTACTCCTGGTGGTGCTCTCAGGACCCTGTTGAGCCACAGGATGCGGGGGATCAAACCTGAGTTGGCCGTGTACAAGGGGAGCACCTTAATTGCTGTATGATTGCTTCTGTTCCAACTCTCAGCTGTCTTAATGTATAATTAGTGCTTTGTGGCTCCCAAATAAGGAAACAAAAGCAGTTCATGAGATAGAGGCTTTGGAGGAGATTTCTAAAGACGAGCTTATTTCTCCAAGATTTTAGTTGGAAGGCCTTTGACTCATGATGCGCCAAGTCCTCCCAGGCTTGGCTTTTCCTTCTGTAAAGAAGGTTTTGTGTTGGCCTAACCCAGGCCGCACTGTGAGGATTTCCTGAGATTAGATTTGTGTGGGTTGGTTTTGTTCACCGAGCATCAAGAATCAGACAGAAGATACTGGTGCCTTAAGCACTGCTTCTGTCTTCTTGTTTAGTTTGTAGCTATCTGGAGAGTGTGAGAAGAGAAAAATGGGTCTTTTATTTTCAGTTCTTTGAAGCTGATGAGAAGCATAAGCATGTGGAGGCAGAGTTGAGGAGCCGACTGTCCACTCTGGAAACGGAGGCGGCCCAGAACCAAGCCGTGGTAGACGGGCTGACACGCAAGTACATGGACACTATAGAGAAGCTACAGACTGACAAGGCCAAGCTCGAGGTAAGCCCCCTGGATGGTGAAAGCACTTTGAGACCGAGCCTGTTGTAAGGGGTCTGACTGTTCTCTGTGGGAGACACAGAGTCAGTCCTTTGTGGCAGGATGGCTGCCTGTGGCCTTCATGGATAGCCTGAACCATCTGCTTCTGTTCCTTCTGAAATGCAGGTCAAATCTCAGGCTCTGGAAAAAGAGGCCAAGGAGTGCCGACTTCGAACTGAGGAATGGTAAGTGGGACCCTAAAGTCTGGGGCAGCACACACCTGAGTTTGGGTTCCAGCAGCTTCTCAGGCTGAATTTTCTCGTGTATGAAATGAGGTGGGCCCGTGTGACTTGCAGGGAGCTGTCAGCCCTGTGATCCTTGGGGCCTATGCCATTGGCATTTTGCACTGATGCTCAGATGACAGATGTTTTTGGCCCTGGCAGATCAGGGTCTGTTCTGAAGACCAGCCAGTTTCAACTTATGCTTTACCAAGAGGCCACAGAGGGCCCCAGCAGCTGGCCGGGTGAGACATTACCTGTCCCAACCATTTCATGGTCCCTGTTGAATAGAATGGAGGTTCTTTGTCTTAATTTAGAGATACATAAATTCTCAAATTGAACTCATGCTTGTTGGTGCCTGAGAGAGAGCAGAGTGAAGGCACTGCATACAGCTGACCCTGATTCCATCCTAAGTACCCTGAGCACAGAGCCAGGAATAATTTCCGAGCACAGTTGGGTATGGCTCAAAAGCAAAATAAACAGCCCACCTCACCCCCAAAACTTAGTTTTGTTTTACAAATCAAAACCAAAAAGCAGCTTGTTGTAAAAGCTCCATTTATTTGACGAATCACCTGAGATTTTATGTTTTAGTAGTTTGATCCAGTTTCTTCACTTTCCTTGTAGTGGTCAGATTATGCACAAAATAGACTATGTCACTATGTAACTCTGCTACTGTGCTCTCATAATTGAATCAAACCAAAAATGTTTTAATTTCAGGAGAAACAAAGTATTTTTTCTGGAGGGTCATATGTGGCAGTGCTCAGGTATCACTCTTGGCAGACTCAAGGTACCATATGGGATGCCAGGGATGAAATCTAGGTTGGCCACATTCACGGCAAATGCCTTGTGAAACAAAATCTTAAGACTTGATTGAAAAAAGACTTTGCCTTTTTTTTTTTTTTTTTTTTTTTTGGTTTTTGGGCCACACCCAGTAACGCTCAGGGGTTACTCCTGGCTATGTGCTCAGAAGTTGCTCCTGGCTTGGGGGACCATATGGGACACCGGGGGATCGAACCGCAGTCCGTCCAAGGTTAGCGCAGGCAAGGCAGGCACCTTACCTTTAGCGCCACCGCCCGGCCCCAAGACTTTGCCTTCTTGTACAAACATTTATATGTTGTAAAGAAAAACTCGATGGTTTAGAAATGGGCTTGAATTTACTTTGCATTCCAAGAAGTAAAGTTAAGATTTTATAAGATATGTGGATTACAATAAATTCTTTTTGATGTCCACATGACATAAGAGACCTCTTGAGGGTTTTAGAGACAAGGTTTTGGTATTTTTGATTGTTTTATGTTACTTTTTAAAAATTTATTATTGGGGCCGGAGAGATACATGGAGATAAGGCGTTTGCCTTTTTTTTTTTTTTTTTTTGGTTTTTGGGCCACACCCAGCGATGCTCAGGGGTTACTCCTGGCTGTCTGTTCAGAAATAGCTCCTGGCAGGCACGGGGGACCATATGGGACACCGGGATTCAAACCAACCACCTTTGGTCCTGGACCGGTGTTTCTCTCCGGGCCCAAGGCGTTTGCCTTTTATGCAGAAGGATGGTGGTTTGAATCCCGGCATCCCATATGGTCCCCTGTGCCTGCCAGGGGCGATTTCTGAGCCTAGAGCCGGGTGTGACCCAAAAACAAAAAACAAAACAAACAAACAAAAAACAATAAAAATTTATTATTATTATTATTTTTTATGTTCCTTTTTAATACTCTTCTTCTCCATATCCCTACCACAGAAGAATTTTCCACATTTGAGACATACATTAAAAATTAAGTCTGGGGTCCGGAGAGATAGCACAGTGGTGTTTGCCTTGCAAGCAGCCGATCCAGGACCTAAGGTGGTTGGTTCGAATCCTGGTGTCCCATATGGTCCCCCGTGCCTGCCAGGAGCTATTTCTGAGCAGACAGCCAGGAGTAACCTCTGAGCACCGCCAGGTGTGGCCCCCAAAAAACAATAAATAAATAAATAAATAAATAAATAAATAAATAAATAAAGTCTGATACCAGCTGTTGAAGTAACAAGCAAAATATGATCATGTGATTTATCTTTGTTTTTTTTTATTCTTTCAGTCAATTACAGTTAAAGAGTCTTCATGAAGATTTATCAGGTAGATTAGAAGAATCCTTATCAGTCATCAATGAAAAAGTACCTTTTAATGATACAAGTAGGTATTATGTTTTATTTCTGCTTTGTGATAGCCAGCTCGTTGGGATAATTTTTGATCTGTTTGACACTAATCTATAGGGCTGCCTGCTCTTTATTCTTCTCATGAGCTCTGACTTACATTTTCATAGGGCAATTTTAAGTGGTCAGATAACTGCTAGAAATCCAGAAATCCAGCCAAAATTTATACTTCATACCAAAATGCCAGGTCTTTGGCATGCCCCAAGGTGAAGACCCTGGCACACAGGTTCCGGCATTGGTGCTGGTAGAAGGGCGGTGATGAGGTGAGGTCTTTGGCCTCTTGGACAGTTCTCAGGGATTAGGAAGCCGAGTTTTGTGAACCTTCCTCTGTACAGTTCATTCTTGGAATGAGCTGGTAGTTTACACAACCAAAAGCAAGAAAAATCACTTTAAAAAAGATATTAGTGGGCCCGGAGAGATAGCACAGCGGCGTTTGCCTTGCAAGCAGCCGATCCAGGACCAAAGGTGGTTGGTTCGAATCCCGGTGTCCCATATGGTCCCCCGTGCCTGCCAGGAGCTATTTCTGAGCAGACAGCCAGGAGTAACCCCTGAGCACCGCCGGGCGTGGCCCCCCCCCCCCCCAAAAAAAAAAAAGAAGATATTATTGAGGCCAGAGAGCTAGTACAGCAGGGAGAGCACTTGCCTTGCACGTGGCCATCAAAGGCTTGATTCCCTGCACCCCATATGATTTCCTTCTTTTTCTATTTTTGATTTTGGGCCACACACAATAGCGTTCAGGGATTGCTCCTGGCAGTTCTGCACTCAGAAATTACTCCTGGCAGGCTCTGTGCAAGCAGATGTCCCACCTACAGTGAGATATAGCAATATCTCTTCCATGGGCCCCGGCCTTGACTGAAAAGGGGTTGAAGAGCCTGAGGATAGTGAAGGCAGCGGGGCTTGGTGGCTTGGGGAAGGGGGAGGAGTCTTCGAGAGAAACAATTTCTTGCTGTGCAGAGATGCCCTAGTCGGGAGCAGAGGCTTGAGGTGATGAAATGGGGCTGATGATGAGAATCAAGGTTTTTTTCAAGTTGAGGGGAGGAGTCAGCCTAGAGATGGAGTTAGCACAAGAACACTTGCCGTGTGTGTCACTGAGGCGGCTGTGACCCTGATTCAAATCCTGGTGCTACATATGGTCTCCTGAGCACTGCCAGGAGCTACTCTGAGCACTGAGCCAGAAGGAGCTCCTGAGCATTGCCAGGTGTGTGTCAGGCCTGGAGCCATAGGAGAGTCATACAAAAGGCGCAAGAGCTGTAAGTCCGGTAACATTTCTCCACCAGTTCAGCAGTGACCATCTAGCTGTAGCAATTTAGTAGGGGCTGCAGCGGCAGATTCTCCTTAACCCCCTCTTCAATTGGAGGCTTTTTATACCCTGGGCCAACTGGTCAGGGCCAGCTGCCATCCTGTGGCCAAGGGTCGGGGTTACTGGTAACTGACATTTTTACCCATAAAGGAACAGTAACACTCTTAAGGCTGATCAGGGGCTTAAGAATATGTTTCCTTAAAAAAAAAAAAAAAGAATATGTTTCCTTATAGTGTGACCCCCCAATATTTTTCTTGGAGGGCCACACCCGGTGACACTCAGGGGTTACGCCTGGTTACGCACTCAGAAATTGTTCCTGGCTTGGGGGACCATATGGGACACTGGGGCATTGAACCGTAGTCCAGCCTACTTTAGCCCGTGCAAGGAAAATGCTCTACTGCTTGCAACACCACTCTGGCCCCCCCCAATAATTTTATTTTTTGGGTTTTTGGGCCACACCTGGTGATGCTCAGGGGTTACTCCTGGCTATGCACTCAGAAATCGCCCCTGTCTTGGAGGACCATATGGGACGCTGTGGTCCATCCTAGGCTAGTGTGCGCAAGGCTAAGAGACAAGCTACAGTTAATTCTTTTGGTGGGTATGATGGGATAATATCCAATCACTAAGGTGAAGGGGGATGGACTGGAGCCTTAGGATGAGAAGCGGCTGTTCCAGGAGCCTGAGGGAAGCAAGCAGTTGAGCCTTTGTCCTGAGACTGGACAGTATGGAGGTGGGGTATAAGGACCCCTGGTCCCAGCTCTTGACCTGATGCGACCAGGCAAAGTCAGCCTATCCTGGGGGACAGTGGGAGAGGAGGGTTTTGGGCCTGACAGTGAGGAAGATCCAGAGGAGATGGAGGAAATGGATTCAGAGTGCAGTGGGGTCAGGGCCTGGCAGCTCCCCTGAAATTAGGCAGAGTATGTCCTCCAGGACCCTGAAATGGGCTCACCTTAGGCAAGAGCATTGCCGGGGAGTAAGGGGGAACAGGTGATTCTCAGAGAGGGCTGAGAGAGACAGAGACAGACATAGAGCCACAGAGATAGAGAGACAAAGACACACAGACAGACACACACATATGAATTGATGCAGCGAACGTCTCTAAATGTTTCTTTAAAAGATAGAGAAGATTAGTTTATCACAAAATTGAATTAAAATAGAAGTAGAAATAAAGACTTTTTCCGAGAAGCCACAGGCATCTTTATCTTTCTCAGCTCTAATCAACTCTCACAAGATTTCAAAGTTTGAAATCTTGCATCATATGATCATGTGTTACTTCGTGGTTGACACTATTTGTCTATCAGTGGCGAGCAAGGGGTTGAACAAAAATTCATTTTTGTTTCTTGTAGAATATAGTCAATATAATGCCCTGAATGTGCCACCGCATGACAGGAGACATCAGGTAAGGTCAAGATGTTTCTTCCCTGCCCTGTGCTCATCACTCCTCCAGAAACTAGGACAAGTTGTTGGGGCCTCTGTTCCTTGTGTTGGTCATTTTACATACATTTGTCTCAAGCAGCTGTGTAAAACAACTGCAGAACATTGTACCGTTGCCCATCTGTAGGTCTGAGAAGGTTAAAAACCACCACTTTTTTTTTTTTTATCAATACTCTTTTATTTTGCTCTTGGTTTCCATGTTTTTAATTTCTGCCCTAGTTTTTTTTAATATAATTTTTATTTTGATCATAGTGGCTTACATATTGCTGACAATAATATTTTAGGTACATATTTACATAAAATCAGGGGGGATTCCCATCACCAATTTGTCCTCCCTACACCTCCGTTTTTGTCCTACCTCCCATATCCTCTTCCCTCAACCCCAGGGCTGCTAGAATATGTGGTCCCCTCTGTACCTAGCCTACTATTTAGTAGTCTTGCACCTGTTTGGTCTTGGCGCCTCCCTTATTTCCCCCTCTAACTGGGAGGCAGGACTAGCTAGTTCAAGTTACGTGGTTTTGTTTGAAGAAGAGAAAAGTAATAAACTGGGGTAAAAGTCTAATACGCCGAAAATGGGCAGAATCCTTTTAGAGGCTCTCATCATCGGTTTGAGAGACGAAGGAGAAACAGAAGGTGAAACACTCCACCAGTACAAAAAGAAGTGTCAAATATCCAGTGAGGACTCCAATAATAACGATAAGCACCATAAAAAAACAAACAAACCGCCATGGTCTTGAGATAAGAAACATGGCATAGCATATAAAGAAAGAAAAGAAAAGAAGAGAAAAAAAATAAGTATAAATGGGGACAACAACTTCAATAACCACACCAAAACAAAGAAATAGATAGAAACAAAAATAGATAGGTATATAAAAATAATAATAATAATAAATTAAGATAAAAAAATAATATATAAAAAATAAATAATGTTTTGTGCTTTTTGCTTTTTTTTTTCCCTCCTGCCCTGGCACAGTAAATATTGGGGTCCTTCGAAAAGGAATTCACTTGGCCTAAGAGATATGGGGTTTCTCCGTCCTTGGAGTATATTGTCATGGGATTAACTATAGACTCTGTTCAGGATCATTTACTCTCCCGGTGGTGCTTTTGTGGTGTTTGGAAGACTTCTGCTCCGTCCTGGGTGATACAATCAGACCTCTGTATCTAGAGATCTCAGTATCTGCACAGGTCCAGGGGTGGGACTTTTGATGAAGTCAGTCTTGTGGTTCTAGAAGTTCTGTTCCCTCAGTGTCATTTTAATCCATCTTCTGTGGTTGGTGGTCTTGGTCTTTGCACTGAACCTAGGATGACACCTAGGATAGTGTCTTTCTTTGTGTTTCCAGAAGCCCCATTCCATTACAATTGTCTCTACCAGAAAAACCGCCACTTTTATGTCACTTGCTAAAGCAAGTCTCTAAGTCTTTGAGATCTTTCTGTTCTTTTTTTGTTTTTGTTTTGGGGCCATACCTGGTGGTGCTCAGGGGTTACTCATAGCTGCTCAGAAATCACTCTTGGCAGGCTTGATGGACCATATGGGATGCTGAGGATTGAACCTGGGTCAGCCGCATGCAAGGCATATGCCCTCCCTGCTGTGCTATTGCTCTGGCTCTGGTTCTTTCTTGTCTGACAGTAGTAGATGTGAATTATGGGGTGCCTATTTTCAGATTGAAGGCCTTGGGCTGTAATGCTCTTCATTTGGTAGAACAGATATATTTGCCAAAATTGGTGCCTTTGTCATTTATTTTCTTTTTTAGCCTTTACATATATTTTTATTATTGGAAGGCCATATATTGCTTTCATTTATGATATATCAAATAACTACATTTATTGTGAAAATACTGTACTTTCTAGTACCAAAAATAAAGTCATTTATTTAGATGGAAACATAAAATTCAATAGGGAGCAGGTGGTTTTTAAGGGAAGGAATATTTCTATGAGAATTCAAATGCTTTTTTTTTTTTTTTTTACCAAAAGTAGACTTTCTAATATAACTTGGTTAAAAAAAATAATTTGATGGTTGACTTTAACCTTGAACTTCCACACTCTTCATTTAAAAGCTGAAAATGAGGGAGATTACTGGACAAGCCCTGACCTTTGTCCAAGATCTCGTGAGGGGCCTTCTGAATTTTCACACCTACACGGAGCAGCGGATCCAGATTTTTCCTGTGGACTCTGCCCTTGATTCTATTTCTCCACTGAATCAGAAGGTAACTTGAATCCTAACCCTTAGTGTCTTCAGCAGTATGGAGGCATGTTAATTCTTTTCAGACGTGTGTGTGTGTGTGTGTGTGTGTGTGTGTGTGTGTGTGTGTGTGTGTCTGTATGTCTGTAAGTAACAGTGAAATATTGGAAACCTTGGACTGAAACTAAACATAAACTGGAACCTTAACATAAAATAGGGCAAACTTTTTTTTGTTTTTTTGTTTGTTGTTGTTGTTGTTGTTTTTGGGTCACACCCGGCAGCGCTCAGGGGTTACTCCTGGCTCTATGCTCAGAATTGCTCCTGGCAGGCTCAGGGGACCATATGGGATGGAGGGATTTGAACCACCTACCTTCTGCATGCAAGGCAAATGCCTTACCTCCATGCTATCTCTCCGGCCCAAACTTTAATAGTCATTTATTCAAAAATTTTTTAGGCAGTATGATTTTTTGTTTTTGTTTTTGTTTTTGGGCCACACCCGGCGGTGCTCAGGGTTACTCCTGGCTGTCTGCTCAGAAGTAGCTCCTGGCAGGCACAGGGAGACCATATGGGACATCGGGATTCGAACCAACCACCTTTGGTCCTGGATCGGCTGCTTGCAAGGCAAACGCCGCTGTGCTATCTCTCCAGGCCCAGGCAGTATGATTTTTATAAAGTTGTTCATAATAGGGTCTGGAGTGATAAATAATGGAAGGGTGTTTGCTTTGCACCTGGGGTTTGAGCCCTGGCATCTTACAGGATCCCCCAAGCCTGCCAGGAGTGACTTTCTTTTTTTTTTCTTTTTTCTTTTTTTTTTTTTTTGGTATGGTCTACATCCAGTGGTGCTCAGGGATTACTCCTGGCTCTGCACTCTGGAGTCATGTTTGGCAGTGCTT
The DNA here is from genome assembly GCF_024139225.1 of Suncus etruscus. Taxonomy (NCBI): domain Eukaryota; kingdom Metazoa; phylum Chordata; class Mammalia; order Eulipotyphla; family Soricidae; genus Suncus; species Suncus etruscus. The sequence continues at coordinate 13,537,311 of NC_064859.1, forward strand.
GGGGGACCATATGGGATGCCATGGATTGAACCTAGGTCAGCCATGTGCAAGGCAAATGCCCTCCCCTCTGTGCTATTGCTATAGCCCTGGGAGTGATTACTGAGTATGGATCGAGGATTGACCCCTAAGCACTGCTGGGTGTGGTCCCAACCCTCCCCCTACAAAGCTATTCATAATATATATATAAAATGTTCCTGCTGTGACCCATCCCACCTTTGTCATTGTCCCCCCACTAGTGTCCCTAGGTAGCCCCAGCCCAGGATGTAGGTGGAAAGAGAAAAATTTTGGAGCTAAACTAGCTGCATTTCTGGTCCAGGATCTAGCAGATTATGTCCAATTCAAGTATGTTAGGCTTAACATGTATGTGAAATTTCTTTTTGAATGATTCATTAATTTTTTATACTTTTACTTAGCTCTTTGGCCTGTGATGGTAATTCATAAAAAACAATCATTTTTTTGTCTAAATTTTAGTAGTATTTTTTTTTCTTTGTCTGCTCTTAAAACTGACTAGGCACATTGGAACGAGACACTAGGAATCATAGCACATTGAGGAGGATGTTTACCTTGTACCTGACAGACCTGTGTTCTATCCCTGGCATCCCATAAGGTCTCATGGGCCTGCCAGGAGTGATTTTTTTTTTTTTTTGGTTTTTGGGTCACACCCGGCAGCATTCAGGGGTTACTCCTGGCTCTACGCTCAGAAATCACTCCTGGCAGGCTTGGGGAGCATATGGGATGCCGGGATTCAAACCACCATCCTTCTGCATACAAGGCAAACGCCTTACCTCCATGCTATCTCTCTGGTCCCAGAAATGATTTCTAAGCTCAGAACAAGAAGTTTTGAGCACTGCCACTGGGTATGACCTAAAATCAAAAAGAAAAAAGGAAATGATTATTTTGTTTTTATATTGTCTAAATGCTTGTTAGTATTTCTTTTTCTGTATCTGTTCTTAAAACTGCTTAGTCCTTTGTAAATAAATGCTGAAGTACCAGTGACAGTTGTAAATTTAAAGGGATGTTGTGTTGATTGAAGCGCTCTGTGATTTACAGTATGAATGAGCATCTCCCCACACATAATTCCTGCTTCCTGGCCCTCACCACATCCCCTTCTCTCTCCCTCGGGACACAGCACCTGCCCTTTCAGCCCTCTGTCCACCCAATTTGATTCTGTTGTGTTGCCTTTGGTCATTGTGTGTGTTTGTGTGTGTGTGTGTGTTCATGGTTTGGGGGTGGAGGCACACCCTGCTGTGTTCAGGGCTTACTCCTGGCTCTGTGCTCTGGGACCACTCTTGGTAGGACTTGGAGGACTATCTGGTGGTAGAGGTGGTGAGGTGTCGGACCCTGACTGGCTGCATGTAAGACAAGCACCTGTCTGCAGTCTCCCCATACTTATTTTTGTTGTAATCTCTCTCTCTCTTCTCCCTCCCCCCCTTTTCTCTCCTCTCTTTCTTCTCTCTCTCATATATATATTTCCCCTGTACTATGGATTTAACTCACACTTGTCCTTGTCCCCCTTCTGTTTAGTTCTCACAGCACCTCCATGAAAACGCATCTTATGTCCGCCCTCTTGAGGAAGGAATGCTTCACTTATTTGAAAGTATAACCGAAGAGACTGTGACTGTCCTGGTAATTTTCTTCTTTCATTTCTAGAAGTGGGAGCTTCTTTTCCTCGGGTGACTCTGCTAACCTGGACATTGTTTGTCTTTGCAGGAGACAACTGTGAAATTGAAAACTTTTTCGGAGCACCTAACCTCTTATATCTGTTTTCTTAGAAAGATTCTTCCCTATCAGTTAAAAAGGTATTTGTTTCCTTGAAGTTTGGGCCTGTTCTGGAATAAGTAAGTTAATAAAGTTGTGTGACCTTTCTGCACTGTAAGGAGTTTAGACTTTCATGGAGAAGGAAACCATAACTTGGGCAGCTTAAGCTTATGCTTAAGTGAATTATGAATTCACTTATGAATTATAGTCTGTCAGCTGGGTTTTTTAGTACTTCTGTACAGTGTTCACTACTATAACCGAATTGTGTTATAAAAGCCAGAATTTCGAACAATTATCAATGATACATTTCTTGAAAGAATATTTCTCTTTGGGTACTCATTACATTCATGCTATATATGTTGGTTTGGGGGCCACACCCAGCGATGCTCATGGGTCATGCCCGGCCCTGCAATCAGGAGTCATTCCTGGCAGGCTCGATGGACCATATGGCTGGGATGCTGGTAATTGAATCTAGGTTGGCTGTGCAAGGCAAATATGATCCTGGCTCTGCTATAAATATATATATATATTTTTTTTTTTGGGGGGGGGGGCCACACCCGGCATTGCTCAGGGGTTACTCCTGGCTGTCTGCTCAGAAATAGCTCCTGGCAGGCACGGGGGACCACCTTTGGTACTGGATCGGCTGCTTGCAGGGCAAACACCTCTGTGCTATCTCTCCGGGCCCTGCTATAAATATGTTAACAAAGCTTATAATAAATAGCTTTTGCATTTGGATATATCACTATTAGAATATACCATTCTGTAATTTTTGTTTTTATTGTTGGTGACATTTAAGATATAAACTAAAAACCTTTATAGAATCTGTCATTTGGTTACCTTTAAATATCTTTGAAAAGGAAAGAAAATAATTCATAAATCTGGAAATTTGATGGACTGCTTTTATGTTTTTTAATACTTGTTAAAACTACTAAGACTTAATTTATCTGTTTATTTTCCTCCTAAGATTTAGCTTAAAAAATAAAGTGAAAACATAAGGGGAATATGAACATATTTCTTTATACATATAATATGCAAATAAGGTTTAGAAAATATGTACTTGAAAACATTGTAGATATTAAAAATACATAAGTGATTTTAGTTCATAAATTCTTCTAAAACTAAATTAGTAGCTCTTAACTCTTAAAAATAGAAATGTCAAAAAATATATAAATGTCATTATTAAAAATTTAAATAATTATCTCTTGATTCTAACCGGGTATTTCAGTAGCAAAATTCTGTTATTTGTATATGTGAGCAAAATTAGGAGTCAGGAAATTATTGCATAAACTAATAAATGAGCTATAATTTTATTCATATCACTATGTTATGATTCAATACAATAAAAGCTTTTAAAATTGACTTCAGAAGTTTAGCATTGAATTCAATATAATTTAATGATATGGCTAATAATTAAGTAGAATCTAAGAACCAGTGCAAAAATGGTGTTTACTGCTCAAAACAGTTACTTTTTAAAATAATTTTCACCATTATATTTTTAAACACAGACCTTCTTCCCCTCAGCTTTTGACTACTGTGTTTTTTTCTTTACTTTACTCTTTTTTTTTTTTTTTTTGACCATTGGTTTAAGTAGCACTATCATCGATATAGAGACACGATCTTTAGTAGTAATTAGCTTTGCCTTGAATGAAGCTGTTAAAAAGAGTAGATCAAGGATGTGGTTAGCATTGCTGGGCTAAAAAGTTTCCTAGCTTTGTTTCAAAAGCATTTTACTTGATCGCAGCACATTTTTCATAAACGTTATTAAACATACATCTGATTTTGTTGTTTTTTGTTTGTTTGGGTGCCATATCTGGTAACACTCAGGGGTTGTTACTCTTGGCTCTGAGCTCAGAAGTTACTCATGTCAGGCTTGGGGGACCATCTGGATGCCAGAGATAGAACCCAGGTCAGACACGTTCAAGGCAGATGCCTTACCTGCTGTGTTGAAATCACTCCGGCCCAGAATACATCTGTTTTCAAAAATTCTTATAATTAAGCCTGCTCTAGTAGCCATTAAAGATTAAACTGATAAAATGTACTTCGTGAATATTAGGAATTGACTTTAGGTTTAAGCCTATAGATTTTTTTTTCCTGTCTGTCTGGCTTTTGAAACTCATACACTTGAAGAGGTTTCAAAGAGATTTTCTGTCCTGGAGGGCTGTGGAGACGGTGCAAAGAGCTGTAGCATGTGGGAGAGACTGTACTGTGTTGTCTTATTCTTAGAGTACTGCTTGGAGTACTTCCCTTGGCAGCAAGAAGGATGTTCTCTGCTAAATTTCTAAATAGGAATTTAGGAACGCATGCAGCCAGTTGAATACTTTTCTTCCAACTCATCTTGAAGGGAAATAACATTTTTGTTTGTTTTGTTTTTGGGCTCAGGGATTACACCTGGCTCTGAGCTCAGAAATCACCCCTGGCAGGCTCAGGGGACAATATGGGATACTGGAGATTGAACCCCTGATTGGCTGTGTGCAATGAAAATGCCCTTCCTGCTGTATTACCACTCCAGTCCCTAAGGAGGGAAACATTTTTGACCTGCTTTCAGAAGAAGATATGGACTAACCTGCTTTTACATTTACATTTACTTTATGGTTCCAGTGGCTTTTACAGCAAGCAGGTGTGTTTATCCTACTAATATATATAACAGATGGGATGATAAATGAAAGCAAATTCTTTATTTTTGCAGAGCCTCTTTTTGGTAGTTTCTTCCAGAGAATTTAAAATTTCCAGGATGCTCACTTTAAAAATCTCTGTCCATTCCTTAGTTTAGAAGAAGAATGTGAATCTTCCCTTTGCACATCTGCATTAAGAGCCAGGAATTTAGAGCTGTCTCAGGATATGAGGAAAATGACAGCTGTATTTGAGAAGTTGCAGACATACGTCAGCCTTCTTGTCTTGCCAAGTAAGTGGGTTTGTTGTTCCAGGTTCTTCGTGGGGAAGAAACAGTGCTTGTGTTGGAAAAGGGGAGATGGCTGAGCTTCTGGGGCCGAGGAGAGGCTCTCATCTCAGATCAGAAGAACTTGGCATTTCCATGCTGATGACCTTGCAATAATAAATCAATTAAGAATGATTTACTAATTGATAAATAACAATCAATAAATTATTGATTGTTAATAATTAAGGATAAATGAATCAAATTAAGAATGTATCACTGAGAGCCAGAGAGGTAGCACAGTAGGGAGGGCATTTACCTTGCATGTGGACAACCCAGGTTTGATCCCTGGCATCCCATAGGCTCTCCCGAGCCAGGAGTGATTTCTGAGTGCAGGCCACTGGGTGTGGCCCCCAAATAAAAACATATACAAAAACAGAATGTACTACTGTGTTAGGCATTGAAGACTTGTGTTAAATATTAGCTCCCTTTCATTTTTTTTTTTTGGAACAAAGAGGATCAAAGTAAAAAAAAAAAGGCAAAACAAAAATAAAAAAGGGGGCTGGAGGGGCCAGCGAGGTGGTGCTAGAGGTAAGGTGTCTGCCTTGCAAGTGCTAGCCAAGGAAGGACCTCGGTTCGATCTCCCTGCATCCCATATGGTCCCAAGTCAGGGGCAATTTTTGAGCGCTTAGCCAGGAGTGACCCCTGAGGATCAAACGGGTGTGGCCCGAAAAACCAAAAAAAAAAGGGGGGGCGGGGCTGGAGAGATAGCATGGAGGTAAGGCATTTGCCTTTCATGCAGAAGGTCATCCGTTCGAATCCAGCGTCCCATATGGTCCCCCGTGCCTGCCAGGAGCAATTTCTGAGCATGGAGCCAGGAGTTTCCCCTGAGCACTGCCGGGTGTGACCCAAAAACCACACAAACAAAAAAAAAAGGCAAAACAAAGAGGGGCAAAGTATAAGAATCTGTAACAATAGCCAGTAAGTCCAGTAAGTAGCTCAGGGACACTTTAATATCCTGAGGTTTTTTCAGATAATCGAATGGATTTATTGCCATGTATGTAATATTTTATAAGGATTCCATAACTCCGGCAGGGCTAGAGTGACAGTACAATGGGTAAGGTGCTTGCTTTGCATATGCTGACCTACGTTTGATTCCCTGACACCCCATATGGTATCATATGTCACTTCTTGTGACTTAGGATATGACTTAGTATGATGTTTTCAAGAGTCATCCAAGTTGCAGCATAGATCACGGTTCATCTCTTTTTATTATAGAATAATATTCTGTGGTACAGGGGCTGGAATGTTAGTATGTAGTTGATTTATTTGATGTCCCTCACCTCAAACAATTCTCCGAGCCCCACCAGGAGCCCCACCAGTGAGCCCTGAGCACAGAGCCAGGAGTAAGCCCTGAACACCACCAGGTGTGGCCCAACTCCTGTGCCCGCTTCCCTCCAGTATTTCCTGGTATGACTCTGTGACCTGTGATTTATCTGCCCAAGTGGTGATGGGTATTTGGGTTGTTTTCACCTCGCTGGCTGTCATGAAGAATGTTCTAGATTTTAATGAACAAGTGTTTGAATGGATTCACCTTTCACTCCTTGTACCTAGCAGGAGAAGAGTTGCTTAGTTCTGGTGATTCTCTCTATGTGCTGGGGGACTGTCAGATTGTTTTCTGAGGTGCTCACGACCTTTTCCATCTCCACCAGCATTGCTTGAGGGCCTGATCTCTTACATTTTCATCAGATCCTTGTTTTGTTCCAAGGATACTCCCTACAGTGCTCAGGGCTTATTCCTCACTCTGCTCCTGTTGGTGCTTGGGGGACCATACACAGAGCTGGGGTTCAGCTGTGTGTGGGGGCAGGCAAGCATCTTGTTTTCTTTATTAACTTTCTGGCCTCAACTTCTATTTTTGCATTGCTTTTAGATTTAGCAACCTTTGTGATATCTGACTTTTGAATGTTTTGTTTGTTTTGGGGTCATACCCAGCGGTGCTCAGGAGGCAATCTGTGCTCAGTGGTCATTTCTGGTGGTGCTTAGGGGACCATAGGGGTTACTGGGATCGAGCCTGGATCAACTATGTGCAAGACAAATGCCCTAGCCACTGCGGTATCCCTCAGGCAGCCCCAGGGCTGATATTTTCTGTACTGCACCAGCTGCCTTCTCTTTACTGCCCCGTGCCATAGACGGAGCTGCTGGGGTGGGCGTCTGAGGATGAGTCTCAGATGCTGAAGTCAGGTCTTGGTTCCCAGGCACACAGCCCGATAGACTCCCTCGGACCAACTCTAGTTCTGTGTTAGCGTATGTGGGAGCCACGCTGCAAGGACTTCATGACATCATGAGAGGTAAGGCCTGCCCCAGAGCACGAACATACATGTTTCTGACCCAGGCCTCTTCCCAAGAGCTGGCCTGATGAGATTCAGATAGATGCGGCCAGAGGTCAGAGACCCCAGATGAAGGCTCTCTGCTAAGTGCCAGCTGCCTTTCTCATCTGCTTCATGGCAGATGTGTGGATTCTACCAAGCCAGGCAGGCTGGTCTGAGGCATTTTGTGGAATCCTTGCCCCTTAGGGAAGCTCCACCACAAAGGACCTGAGGAATCCAAGGTTTAACGTCCCAGGAAGAATCACTAACCTAATTCTCCTGAGCACTTTTCTGGCTAAAGTGTCAGTTGAAATTCTTGCTTTGTTCTGCAGTCATTCTCCAGGGTAGTGGTGGGGGCTTTTGTGACAGTTGCTTTGTTTTGGGGGCTTGTAAGCGCAGACTCTGGGGACCTCAACCTTCTCTTGACCTCAGCAGGTGCTTCACTTCCTTAGGTTGAGCGTTTCTGGACAGACCCATAAAGGCCCTTTAAGGATCAAGTGATATCACAGTTTCATGGACTATTTAGTTCTGGCCACATGATTTGCTTATATATGATACAAGATAATTCTTATTTATACTGGCCAACATGGGCTGGGGGTCCTAACTCAGCACTAGAGCAGGATCTACCCTCAAGTAAAGGAGAATCAGTCCTCCAGGATATGAGGGGTGACACACAGTGCAGGCTGAGGTCTTCTCACATAGACTTGGGACCCAATTTAAACCCAGCACAGTCTTGCTATTTAGGGCTCTTTTGGGGGGTTGGATTTATTTCGTAAATTTTTTTTTTAGTTTATAAATTTCTACAAGTAGATTTGAGAAGTTAGTAGGTTAGTTATCTGTATGCAACCTATACACAGAGGATAATGACTTTTTGTTTGATTGCTTTGATAGATATTTCCAAACATTATACTCAAAAGGCATCCATAGAGCATGAACTCCCAACAGCAACGCAAAAACTTGTGACAACCAACGACTGCATCCTGTCTTCCTTGGTGGCACTGACAAATGCTACAGGCAAGGTAACTGTTAACTGTTTTATACCAATGTCCAGTCAGTCCTAAACATGCTTCCCTTTGATAAAACCTGGTCATCACAAAGAAAAGAACAACCAGTGCTGGCGCAGATTCAGGGAGAAAGGGACTCTCACTCTCATTCATTGCTGGTGGGAATATAGGCTAATTCAGCCTTTTCAGAAAACAATATGGATCTTCCTCAGAAAACTAGAAATTGAGCTTCCATATGATCCAGCAATACCACTCCTAGGGATACATGATGAGAAAAGTTCTCTGCATTCCTGTATTCATTGTAGTACTATATATAATAGCCAGAATCTGGAAACAACCTAAGTGCCAGAGAATAGATGAGTGGCTAGGAAACTGTGGTACATCTATACAATGGAATACTATGTAGCTGTTAGGAAAAATGAAGTCATGAAATGTGCTTATACATGGCTGGATAACTTCGCCCCACAATCTAGTGGATCATCCAGTTGTGTTGTTGAAAAATAGTCTTTTGTCTTCTTGTCACTCGGTTTAGATGGCGTCTTTCTTCTCCAACAACGTGCATCACTTCTCGATGTCACTGAGCTATGGGCCCCGAAAAGCAAGCGGCTTCATGAGTCCTCTGGCAGCTGAGAGCATGCTCCAGTACAAGATGAAGGCTGCCACCTACATGAGAGCCTTGAGAAAGGTTTGTGGGGTGGCGTGAGCATCTGATGCAGGAAACACCAGGGATACCTGCAGAGTGCCGAGTTTTCCCACAGTTCACATCATGCAGGTTTGCTAAGTTTGGAGGAGTCTGGGGGCTGGAGGAGGTGGCAAAGGCACAGACTGCCCTAGTAAATGAGGCATGCTCCAGGGTTTAGTATTTGACAGCCAATAAGGGCCCAACTTGAGAAGGTCTTTAAAATTGTCAAAACAGAAGGAAATAGAGATCTAGTTCAAACTTTTGTTCCAAGTATGTTAAAAATACATAGTCAGGGGCTGGAGCAATAGCACAGCAGGAGGGGCATTTGCCTTGCACATGGGTTTGATTCCTAACATCTATGTGGTCCTTTGGCCTGCCAGGAGTGATTCCTGAGAGCAGAGCCAGGAGTAACCCCTGAGCACCTCTGGATGTGATGCAAAAACAAAACAAACAATACATCGTCAGACTGGAGAGAAAGCACAGTGTGCTGAGCATGTCTGACTTAGTCAGTCCCCAGCACCACCCTGCTAAGCACTGCCCCGAGTAATCCTGAGCACTGCTGGACATGGCTGAAAAGCTAAAACACACAAACAAGAAAGATTACATTATGGTCACTGAAAAGATTCCATCATGTTAGAGGATAGCAAGGCATATGGAGAAGAAAATCATGAAGACTTAACTCTATAAGAAGCATATATTTTGTTTTGTTTTGGGCACCACATCCAGTGGTGCTCAGGGGTTACTCCTGCTTCTGCATTCAGGAATTACTTCTGGTAGTGCTTGGGGGACTATATGGGATGTCAGGATATAACACCAGCTTGGTATGTACAAGGCAAACTCCCTACCTGTTGTGCTATCTCTCCAGCTCCTATTTCAAAGACATTTTTTGCTGTGAGCCAATTCTGTTGCAGTCTTCAGCACCTGCAAACAGATCCTTCGTGGAGTTCGGGAAAAACTTCCACGGGGAGAGAGTGGGTACACGGAATGGCGAAAGACGGAACAATATTGTAAAAATGAATGAGACCACACAGAATGCATGGGACTTGCGTCTAGAAAGACGAAGACAAATTTATTTTTTGAGCTGGGTGACTTTAAAAGGTTGAGGTTTGGAATGCAGGGCGTAAATTTTTGACATCAAAGAAACTGGGAAAAGAATGAAGAACCCTGGCTTATATTAGCATATTAAAGAACCGATACTGAAGGTGAAAAGGCAGTTTTGTTTTGGGTTAGTTTTGTTTTGGGTAAGCAGGGGGAAACAGGTAATTTTCAGGGAAGTGGGAAGAGAGAGAAATATTTTAGAGTTTTGGGGGAAAACTGAAAATTGCTTTACTATGAGCTAAGTTTTGGGAAAAACCTGATCTTGGCGCCAAAGTAGCAAAAATTACAGGGAGCTGTTTTGTGGGAGACTTTTGGCGGGATTTGTACTGTCCTTCTTTGTTAGAAAGAATTTACTAAGGCTTGATTTTAATATTGGTTAAAAATAAAGAGAGAGATAGTTACAGCCACTTTTGGAATTATGGCCAAACAATCCACGCAAAGGGTCAAGTGATTTTGACTGCTCTAAGCGGGCCTTTTTGGCAAATAATTCCTTTTCAGGAGAGCACTACACCTTCTGGTGTGTGCCCCTCCTGAGTGGGATGTGACAATTTTTTTAGTGTGTGTGTGTGGGGACCACACCTGGCAACGCTCAGGGGTTACTCCTGACTACACTCATGAGTTATTTTTGACAGTGCTCAGGGGACCATATGGGATACCAGAAATTGAACTCTGGTTGGCTGTATGGCAAACACCTTACTCACTATGCTATTGCTCTAATCCCTTAAAATTTAATGCATGTGAATGCATGCACACACGTGTGGGTTATAAAAACAAAATGTATCCAAACACATCTACTGATTTATAATCTATTTTATTTATTTATTTATTTATTTATTTATTTATTTATTGTTTTTTGGGCCCCACCCACTTACACTCAGGGGTTACTCCTGGCAGGCTCTTGGACCATATGAAATGCTAGGGATCAAACCTGGATTGGCAGCATGTAAGGCAAGCTCTCTTCCTGCTGTGCTATTGCTCCAGCCCCTGATTTAGAATCTGTTTTCTTACCGTGTTGTGAATGTCTATATACCCAATATATAAAATAAAGGATTTTAATAACTCCTTTGCAGCTAAAAACAAATAACAAACTACAACATTTGGGCTTAAATGAACATTGGGGTTTGGGGGCTGGAGTGGTAGCACAGTGGTGGGGTGTTTGCCTTGCACGTGGTGAGGACCTAGCTTAGATTCCTGGCATCCCATATGGTCCCCTGAGCCTGCCAGGAGTGACATCTAGTGCAGAGCCATGAGTAACCCCAGAGGGCTGCTGAGTGTGGCCCAAAAACCAAAGGAAAAAAGAACACTGGGGTTACATGCATATTTCATTTTCAACCAGTAGGATTTGAATTCTTTTTTTCCAAAAGCATACATGAATCTTTTTTGGAAACATATAGACCACATGCTGGAGCACAAAACAATTTATCCATAAACTTATAATGGAAATCATAGCAAATTATTTTCCTGATGTCCGTGGTATAAAATTAGGATTCAGCCACAAGAAGGAAACCAGTAAAATTCCAAACATGTGGTGACCAGACAAGATTAATCCTCAACATTACTCTGAAGGCTGCCTTTCCTGAGTCCTCCTTTCTGTTCTTAGAGCTCATTCCTCATTCACATTGGTTTCAGGGTTAAAAAAAGTTTTTATTCTTTAATTTCCTTATTGAGTCCAGAGTTATTTAGAGGGTGCATCCATTTATATATGAAACTTTCCAGCTTTCTGTTGATTATTGATTTCTAATTCTATAGCACTGATGTTCAGGAAAATATTCGACCTGATTTCGGTCTTTATGAAATTTTTGCTGTTTCTTTCCCCCCCACCCCCCTTTTTGCTGTTTTTTTCAACTTGCAAATTTGTTCTGGAGAATATTCCCTCTGCACTTGAGAAGAATGTGCATTTGACTTTGGGGAAATAGAAAGCCCTAGAAATGTCTGTTAAACGCTTTTTTAAAATTATCTTTATTTAAACACTGTGATTACAAACATGATTGCAGTTGTATGATTACAGTCATGTAAAGAACATCCCCCTTCACCAGTGCAAGATTCCCACCACCAATTTCCCAGATCTCCCTCCTCCCCACCCCACCCACACTTGTACTCGAGACAGATTTTCTACTCCCTCATTCATTCACATTATTATGATAGTTCTCAGTGTAGTTATTTCTCTAACTGCAAGTTGAACTCTTGAGGCCTAGCTCATTTTCTGGTTGTAGTTCTGCACTGATTGTCTGTCTGACTGGTTTGCACATTGCCCAGAGCAAGAGGTTCAATTACCCTACTCTTCTTTTTTTTTTTTTTTTTTTGTGGTTTTTGGGTCACACCCGGCAGTGCTCAGGGGTTACTCCTGGCTCCATGCTCAGAAATTGCTCCTGGCAGGCACGGGGGACCATATGGGACGCTGGGATTCGAACCGATGACCTCTTGCATGAAAGGCAAATGCCTTACCTCCATGCTATCTCTCCAGCCCTTTTTTGTTTGTTTTTTTGGGCCATATCTGTCATTGTTCATGGGTTACTCTTGGTAGTGCTTGGGGGACCATCTAGGATGCCAGGATTAAACCCAGGTAGCTGTGTGCATTCCATACCCACTGTGCTATTGTTTCAGCTCACATTCCTAATTCCTCATGTGTGACTGGTGCTGTTTCTCTTCTGGTCTCAGATAGTTTATTGCTTGTAATGCTCTTCTGTTCATATATGTTCCTGAGCATAATGTTAGGCCCTTGCTGAATGACTCGCTTAATCATTACATTCCTGTCCATCTCAAAGTATTTTATATGATATAGTATGATAGTAGTTGATAGAAGTCCTACCTTATCATAGGTAACTAACCATTCGCCTGTTAGGTTTTCTAGCCTTTGGCTTTGAGCTCTCTTGAGTCAATAACTTTGAGTTATTTTTACATGTATTTTAACTTTGCAGCTTATTATATGTTGATTAATGGACTCAAGTAGAGTTTTGTATCATTTTTTTTTCTGATCCGTCATGCCAGCTCTGCCTTTTTATTGGTAGGGCATGCCAGTGAAAAAAATTTTTAGCTACTCACTTAAAAGAAAACACACATTCTAATTTGGGGCCTGACCATTAGCATAGCAGGTAGACATCAACTTTGCATACAGCCAACCCAGGATCGATTCTTCTCATTTCATATGGTTCCCTGAGCCTGCCAGGACTAATGTCTGAGCACAGAGCCAGACGGAATCTCTCTGGATAACACCAGGTGTGGCACAGAAACCAAAACAACAACTTTATTTTTATTTTTTTTTTTGGTTTTTGGATCACACCTGGCAGCACTTAGGGGTTACTCCTGGTTCTATGCTAAGAAATCGCCCCTGGCAGGCTTGGCGGACCATATGGGATGCCAAGATTCGAACCACCGACCTTCTGCATGCAAGGCAAATGCCCTACCTCCGTGTTATCTCTCCAGCCCCACAACAACTTCTTTAACTTACTGAAAAGCTGTTGCGATTCTTAAGTAGTATGTAAGTCATAAACAGCATTCAGCATTGGCAGATGATTGTGGACCAGTTCCAAGGAGAACTACAAAAGTCCTCATTAGAGTGGAAAGTGTAGAGTGTACTATAATACACTGTTTGGAATAACTAGCTCAGAGGAATAAGGAATAATAACTAGCTTCATTAGCGGTCAAAAGCCTGAGTAAAGCAATGAACAGATAAGACATACAATGAATGACACAGACAACTGCTGAGGGCAAAGAGGAGCAAGATTCTTCAGTTCTCATTGAAAATTTGTGAAAATCAGCAGAGAGCCCCAGAAAGCATACTTTAATGATATAAAAGATGAGCATGTTCCCTACATAAGAGAAAATTAGCTCAGCAATCTGCATGCTGTGTTACAAAGTTAGATTACATTTTAAAACAACTCACCTGACACAACTGTTGTAGAAATACAATCTCTGGGCTGTGGCTCAGAGATAAGGCAGACATTGCAGGCATGAGACTTGAATTCTGTTGATAACAAAAGTATTTATTTAAAAACAATCAGTTTAAATACTACAGGGGATAGTAATATAAAGATAATAAAAGTCTGGAGCGATAGCACTGCAGTAAAGCGTTTGCCTTGCATAAGGCCAACACAGGACTAATCGCGGTTCGAATATGTGGCATCCCATATGGTCCCCCAAGCCTGCCAGGAGCAACTTCTGACACAGAGCCAGGATTAACTTCTGAGTGGCTGGGTGTGACAAAACAAAACAAAAACAAAAACAAAAAAACAAAAAGATTAGATAATAAAAGTCTGAAATGGGGAAAGAAAGAAAACGTAGGCAATAATAAGTTCTGCAGATCAATTTAGAGATTGAAAAGAATAACAGATTTAATCGGACAAATCTAGAACAGATGGAAGACAGTAGGATAAAAATTAATATGTGAGAATGTTCTATGTACTTAAAGCAGTTACCTGCCAATGTACATCTTTTTTTTTTTTTTTTTTTGGATTTTGGGTCACACCTGTTAGTGCTCAGGGGCCATTCCTGGCTCTATGCTCAGGATTCGCTCCTAGCAGGCTCGGGGGACCATATGGGATGCCGGGATTCGAACCACCGTCCTTATGCATGCAAGGCAAATGCGCTACCTCCATGCTTTCTCTCCGCCAATGTACATCTTTTTTTTTTTTTTTTTTTTTTGGTTTTTGGGCCACACCCGGTAATGCTCAGGGGTTACTCCTGGCTATGCGCTCAGAAGTCGCTCCTGGCTTGGGGGACCATATGGGACACCGGGGGAATCGAACCGCGGTCCGTCCGAGGCTAGCGCAGGCAAGGCAGGCACCTTACCTTTAGCGCCACCGCCCGGCCCCCAATGTACATCTTAAACCCTAGTGTCCACAGTATTGCTGTGGACATTCTGAATTTAAGACAGAAAGATTTTGGAGAGGGAAGTCATTGCTGTCTAGTGAAATTAGCGATATAAAGGAATTTTATTACCATTTCTCTGTATATTTTCTGGTTATTGCAGTATCTATATCTTTTATTGTTTAGAACTTCTCATCCCTCCTTCTTTGGTTTTTGACTTTGTTTTTTTTTTGGGGGGGGGGTCACACCTGGCAGTGCTCAGGGTTCACTCATGGCTCTTTGGTCAGCAGTTACTCCTGGCAGTGCTCTGGAGACCACAGGAGATGCTGGAGATTGAACCCAGGATGGCTGCGTTTAAGACAAATGCCCTCCCCACTGTGCTATCGCTCTGGCCATGATTCCTGTCTTATTAGTCATTCAGTGTCATTTGTTTCTTCTAAGTGTTTTAGATTACCCCGAGGTCTACTAGACTCCTAAACCTATGGCCCATTTTAATGAGAGCCAGTACACCTTGAGTTCATTCTGGGTCTTCATTCTTTCCTCCTCAACCACAGATGGGTTTGAGGCCAACAAGGGAAATGCAAGTGAAGATCAACCATTGGGCTACCTCCAACTGAAAAGCTGTTGTCGAGCAAAAATAAAATAGAAATACCATGAAGGAACAGCTTCCTGAACAGGCGACTGTACTGCACATCATTTCTCTGTGTGGAGTTAGTGCTTGTTGGTTGTCTTAGGCCCAATAATTGAACCCAGGACCTCCCACTTGGGAAGTCTGCTCCATGTCCCTGGTCCATTAAAATACGAGGTTATTCTCCGGTATATAAAAACAGCACACAAGTTCACAAGAAAACAATTAGTAGAGGGGTCAGAGTAACCATACTGTGGTAAAGGCTGTTACTTTGGATGCACTTGACCCAGGCTCAAACCACAGCATCTTATAGGGTCCCCTGAGCCACACCAATAGTATTTCCTGATCACCACTGGAAGTGGCCCCAAAACAAAACTCCCAAATTTTTAGTTTTTGTAATATGAATCTCCCTGTCCCCTAGCACCCTCTAAGCAGATTTCTTTTTTTTGTTGTTGTTTTTTGTTTTGGTTTTGGTTTTTGAGTCACACCTGGCAGCACTCAGGGGTTACTCCTGGGTCTACGCTCAGAAATCGCTCCTGGTAGGCTCGGGGGACCATATGGGATGCTGAGATTCGAACCACCGTCCTTCTGCATGCAAGGCAAATGCCCTACCTCCATGCTATCTCTCCGGCCCCTCTAAGCAATCTTAATGCCATCCTTGAACAGGGTATATGACTCCCAGTTAAATGAATGTATCAGTCTATTAAGCAATCACATGCATTTAACTCAAGCATTTGTTTTTTATTAATTTCAGAAGCAAGAGATCCCTCTTGATCTTGTTTGTTTTGGGCCACATTCAGTGGTACTTGGAGGTTTCTCTTGGCTCTGCACTCAGGTGTCACTCCAGATGGGTCTTGGGACCTTATAGGATGCCAGGGCTCTAGCCCTGGTGGGCTGCATGCAAGACAAAACCCCTTCTTGTACTATTCCCGTGGCTCTTCATGATTTTGTTGGTTTGTTTATGTATTTGGTGTTTGGGCCATACCCAGCCATGCTCAGGTTTTTTCTTGGCTTAGAAATTATTCTTGACAGGTTCTGGGAACCAACCATCTGGGATATGGGTGATTGCACCTAGGTTAGCTGTGTGCAAGGCAAAGTCCCTCCCTGCTATTCTATTGCTTACAGCCATTTATGATTGTTCTATTTTATTTTTCCTTCATGAGTATTTTAATCTACATTTTCCTCCTGGGAACATTCTTTGTCCTGAGATATAATTTGTATTTCTTTTTTTTTTTTTTTTTTTTTGGTTTTTGGGCCACACCCGGCAGTGCTCAGGGGTTACTCCTGGCTGTCTGCTCAGAAATAGCTCCTGGCAGGCACGGGGGACCATATGGGACACCGGGATTCGAACCAACCACCTTTGGTCCTGGATCGGCTGCTTGCAAATCAAACGCCGCTGTGCTATCTCTCCGGGCCCTAATTTGTATTTTTTTGGGGGGGGGGGCACACTCGGCAGCGCTCAGGGGTTACTCCTTGCTCTACACTCAGAAATTGCTCCTGGCAGGCTCGGGGGACCATATGGGATGCCGGGATTCCAGCCACTGTTCTTCTGCATGCAAGGCAAATGCCCTACCTCCATGCTATCTCTCCGGCCCATGGGTATTTTTTGTTTTGTTTTGGGCCACACCCAAAAGTACTAAGGGTTTACTCCTGGCTCTGTACTCAGAAATCACTCCTGTCAGGCTCAGTGTACCATATGGAATGCTGGGATTCATATACCACCATCTGTCCTGAATCGGCTGCGTGCAAGGCAAATGCCCTACCCCAGTGTTATCTCTCCAGTCCGAATATAATTTGTATTTCTATAGTTGAGTCTTTGTTCAAATTTCCTTCCTCTCCTTTCCCTTTCCTCTCTTCCCTTCCCCCTCCCTTCATCTCCCCAGTTGGGGGACTTGGAGGGTGTCACATACATGCCTGACCCTTTACTGCCTGTCTCTGGGCCATAGTGCTCAGTGAGGGCCCCTTTCTTTTGCTTGTGCTGTTGTCACGGGTTCAGAGTGTTGCTGGCTAGGGCTTCCCCTTTCTGGCCGCAGTGCTCCCCATGTTGTTCCCTTTAGTGTCCGTGCTTATGTGCACTCCCCCCCCTCGCTGCTGTGACCCAAAGTTGCTTGTAGTTGTCAGGAGTCACCAACCCCACGTTGTTACTGGACTTTGCCCTGCAGGGGCGCCAGGGAGCCACCTCTTGGCCTTACACTTGCAAGTCAAGTAAGTTGCTGTGAACTGAGCTGGCCAGACCCAGCTCCTGTTCACCTGTGTAATGCGCAGTGTTCCTGATTTGGTTCCAAAAAGTGCCCCAGGAAGGACTTGGATCATGACTGTTGGAAGGCTCCCTACTCCTTCCCCTCAGTGTGTTGGGGTATTTTTTTCATAATCTAAGTTTGTATTTTTTACTTATTTTATTTATATTTTTATTTATTTTATTATTTATTTATTTATTTATTTTATTTACTTATATTTGGAGGGGGCACATCTAGTGGCACTCAGGGGTTACTCCTGGCTCTGTGCTCAGAAATCACTTCTGGCAGGTTTGGTGGACCATATGGGATGCTGGGGATAGAACCAGGGTCTGTCCAGGGTTGGCCGTGTGCAAGACAAATGCCCTACCACTAAACAATCATTCCAGCCCCCATAATTGAAGTTTTAATTTTAATATCAAAATGTGTGTGTTAGTGATCCTGAATTAGTTTTCTAAGATTACAGAAATATTATTTACATGGAGTTTCCTGGTCTGGTCAAAGATAGAATTGGATTTGGGATGTCGGGAATCAAACCTGAGTCTGTCCTGGGTCAGCCGAGTGCAAGGCAAACGCCCTACAGCTGTGCTATCACTCCAGTCCTGTTGATTTTTTATTAAAGGCTCCTCTCCTCTTCTCTCCTGTCTGTCCCCTCCCCTCCCCTTCCAGGGGATTTTCCTCTAATTTTTGCTCTGCTTTTTTCGCAGCCCCTCCCGGAGTCTGTGCCTTATGAGGAAGCACTAGCCAACCGCCAGATCCTCATGAGTTCCACGGAAAGCCGGGAAGGCCTGGCCCAGCAGGTATGGCTCTGGCAGACCTCGATGGGAAATTTGGGGTCCTTTGGGGAAGAGTTTCAGCAGAAAGATTTCAACAGTTTCACAGGATTTAAACATTAGCCACTTGAACTACCTCTCTGGCAAGCATCATAGACATGATTTGTTGAAAACTGCGTGACATGGGCACAGTGCAAACAGAATGCTGGATTTTTATTCCTGGCACCACAGACCTGCATGAGTATTGTCTGAGCTACCCCTGAGCACAGAACAAGAAGTAGCCTCTGAGCATTTCTGGGTGTGGCCCCAAAACAAAGAAGAAAACCATGTGCTGAGTCTAAAGAATCAGTCATCTTAGGCTGGAGAGATAGCACAGCGGTAGGGCATTTGCCCTGCAAGCAACCGATCCAGGACAGATGGTGGTTCGAATCCCGGCATCCCATATGGTCCCCTGAGCCTGCCAGGAACAATTTCTAAGCGCAGAGCCAGGAGTAATTCCTGAGTGTCACAACTGGGTCTGAACCCGCCCCCTCCCCCCCCAAAAAAAAACCAAACCAAAAGAAAATGAAAAAGAATCAATCATCTTAAGACCATTGATGTTACAACTGCTTTGGAAATAATCATATTAAAATTGGCCAGAGTTATAGGACAGTGGGGAGGGCATTTACCTTGTATGCAGCCAACCTGCGTTTGATCCTTGACATCTCAAAGAGTCACCTGAGCCTGCCAGGAGTGACCCCTGAGTGCAGAGCCAGGATTAACCCCTGAGCAGCACTAAATTTGGCCCCCAAGTGAAACTTAACAACCCCAGAACTGGATTTATCATTGGAGCTAGAGCTAGAGTCAAAGTTTCATGTGGAAATTATTTTACTTGTCATGCTCAGCAGCCCTGTGTGGCTGGCTCCAAATTGCCAGCCCTGCTGTTGGCACTGAGCACCTTAGTTCTGATACTCAGGGGTCTGGGTAAGCACCTACTCTGTTTCCTTCCTTTTTTGCTGTTGGGTTTTCTTTCTTTGGTATCCTGATATGTGAAAATTCTTTTTTTTGGTTTTTGGGTTACACCCAGCAGTGCTCAGGGGTTACTCCTGGCTCTATGCCCAGAAATCTCTCCTGTCAGGCTCGGGGGACCATGTGGGATGCCACCGTCTCTCTGCATGCAAGGCAAACACCCTATCTCCATCTATCTCTCCGGCCTCCATGACATGTGAAAATTCTTCTCATGCTTTGGTTTTTGTTTCTTTTTTGAAATATAGATGTCGCTACTTATCATCCATTTAATGTCTTTGCTTTTACCTCTCTTCCTGGGCTCTTAAAAATCGTACCTTGGGACAGAGAGATGGCGTGGAGGTAGAGCGTTTGCCTTGCATGCAGCAGGATGATGGTTTAAATCCCAGCATCCCATACAGTCCCTTGAGCCTGCCAGGAGCGATTTCTGAGCGTAGAGCCAGGAATAATCCCTGAGCACTGCTGGGTGTAACCCAAAAATCAAAACAAACAAAAAAATTGTACTTTGAATTTCTAGAGTTAATTTTAACTACATTTCACTTAAAAACACAAAGCACAACCACAATTGTGTATATACAATTTACAATTATACCCCATTTCTCTACCCAGACTCCAGGAATCCCCCCTCCAGAGTTCCTTTTTGTTTCTGTCCCTTTGGTCTTCTTGGGGAGTTCCATCCGCTGCATTCCCAGAGTTACCAGAGTAACCAAAGTTATTTCTTAACTTCTCAAGGTTCAGCAGAGTTTGGAGAAGATCTCAAAGCTGGAGCAGGAAAAGGAACACTGGATGTTAGAAGCACAACTGGCCAAAATCAAGCTCGAGAAAGAAAATCAGCGAATCGCAGATAAGCTCAAGAGTGCAGGCAGTGGGCAGATGGCCGGACAAACCCAGGAAAATGGTGCCTCTGTGCCTGCTGCAGGCCAGGATGAAGGTGCTGCCAAGGCTTCAATCGAGCCGGGTCTGGGCCCCAGCCTGGTGAGTGTCTTCACTGGTTGGGGTTACTGGGGAGTAGGACCGTGGAGACCAAGAGAGATTTCTTTGAGCCTCCTGACCTGACCTCTCCGGACCAGGCTTGGGTGCCAGAGAAGTTCCAAGTTGAGAGGAAAATGGACACACTTCCAAAGGGTACACTTTCAAGGCCAGTTTGATTCTTGCTTTAGAGAAACACCCCTCCATCCCGTCATTAACCAAGTAATCGGTACATTTGGTGCATTTACTGCATGTGCTTGTGACTTGCACTAGGACTAGAAACCCACTGGGATAATTGTTCCAGAACATTCTAAGGGTTGTTCTGTTGCAGACTTGTCTTTCTAACTGAAGGTGCAGAAAAACATGGTTATTGCTACAGGAGTGACAAAGTCCAAAATGACTTTTCAGAAATATTTTCTAATGACCACCTTTTAATGAGAGAGAGAGACAGAGACAGAGAGAGAGAAAGAGAGACAGAGAGAAAGACAGAGAGAGACAGAGACAGAGAGAGATAGAGACAGACAGGGACAAAGAGAGACACCAACTGACCAAGAATCCTGAACATCTCTTGGGAGGCTACAGCCCCATGTAGGCTACAGCTCACTGTGCTGTAAGCATTCAGTTACCTGCCCCCTGCTGTAGGAAACAACACTGCCAGGGGTGACCCCAAATTCACCCACCCTCCAAATTCATAAGTGTTTTGTTTTCAAGTACCTTAGATTTTTATTTTCAAATTACGTCCTAAATGAATCTAACTTCTCTTTAGCAACAGGTGATAAATATTGAAATTCTCTATGTTGTTTCCCCACGCCCCCACATTCCATTTCTTTGGAGCTCTTTTTTTCTTGGATCTGCTGTGCTGATGACATCTGCAGACAGTGGCCCTGGAGTGATGGGTCAGGGAGGCCGATGAGAGGCCAAATGCCATCACCTCTGGATATACGATGTTATGGGATGAGCCTGTTGCTACACACATTTTTTTGATAGAGATAGTTGATTCTGCTTGGGCATATGGGAAATTAGGGAAATTGCAGAATAAATAGTTCAGCAATCTTGAGATAAGGCTTTGCATGTTGGATGCCTGAGTTTGATCCTCAGTACCACCACATAGGACCTATGTGCATTTTTTTTGTGTGTGCATGAGTGTGGGTACATGCTTATATATGTGAGTGTACATGTTTGTGAGTACCTGTATGAGTGTGCCCATGTGTGGACGAGTGTGTTAGTGTGTGCATGCGTGTGTGTGTGTGTGTGTGTGTGTGTGTGTGTTTGTTCCTGAGAACTGCCAGGATATCTGGAGCACTGAGCCAAGAACAGCTCTTGAGCCCCACTGGGTGTGGCTCAAACACCACCATAAGTCCCTATTTTCCGAGCCCCTTTCCCCAGAGATGAGGTGCTCATGCTGCCCCTTAGAGATGGTCTGTTGCTGTCATGCTTCTCACTACTCAGGGTCTCCTCCAGGGCAGGGACCCTTTAGAATCTGCAGGTGCCCATTACTGGGTGTCTCCAATCACCAGGACCCACGAGGTGGATATTATACAAACATCTGCCTTTCCACCTGAACAGTAGCCTGAAAACTATCTTCACGAAATCCGCTTGAACTGCCCTGTGCCCCCTAACCATGTGTTTTCCTTTCCCACCAATTTAACTTTGAAATCAATTTACTAAATTTAAGTTTAAGGCAATTACGAATACAAAATTATAAAACTGTCTTTCTGGACCTAGGGGTATGGTTCAAGGGTAGAGCATTTCCTTGTATGTGTGAGGCCCTGCATTCGATCTCTAAAATGTTTCCCCAAACAAAATCAAATTATTTTGGTTTC
Source organism: Suncus etruscus (assembly GCF_024139225.1). Classification (NCBI taxonomy): domain Eukaryota; kingdom Metazoa; phylum Chordata; class Mammalia; order Eulipotyphla; family Soricidae; genus Suncus; species Suncus etruscus. Next base: position 13,559,329 of record NC_064859.1, read on the forward strand.
TCATTTCTCCATTTGAACTTGCAGCCATTGTTTACTTGTTCAGTCACCCTATAACTATCTGTCCAGACTCTTGCTTTGGAAATAGGGAAATAAGCTAAAAGTTATTTATCCCTTTTTCTTCCTGTACAGTTTAGTAGTTTCCATGAAAGAGACTGATAGTGTCTTTTTGTTTAGGGGATGTTTTATTTTTGTTTTTGGTATTGGGATCCACTCTCAGCTTTGGTACTGGGGAGAAAGGGGCTTGAGGACTACACCCTGGATTCTCTCCCACTTCCCTCCTCCTGAACTTTCCCCAGGATCTATTTAAATTTCTGTTTATTTATTTTTTTGCTGTATTGACTCCAATGTCTTGCACAGGCAAAGCAAGAGCTCTGCTTCTTACCACACTGGTTCTGCTAACAGTGTTATTATAGAGAAAATAAGAATGCCTGTGACAGAGTGCTGAAGTCTGGCAGAAATAGCATGTATTTCCCTCACCATAGGGTCAGCTTTCTTGTATTAAAGGCTTAGAAAAAGGAGAAATTTGTAGTAAAAGAACAACCTTGTTTTTAAAAATAAATCTAGTAAATGTAAAGAAAAAAGGCTAGAAAAAGTCTAAAAAATTAAATATTACAGTGGCCAAAGAGATAAGAGGAGTGTGTAGGGCTCTTGTCTTGGGGTTTGATTCCAGGCACCCATATCATCCCTTGAACCTTGCCAATGTGATTCTTGAGCACAGCCAGGAGTAAGCCCTGAGCACTGCTGAATGTGACCACTAAACCTAATAATAATAATAATAATAATGATAATAAATATTACTATGAAAGACAACAAAATAGATTCAGGGCCCAGAGTGAGAGCGTAGGGCTCATACAGTACATATATCCATACATATATGTATGTAGATGTGGAAGTCCCAGGGGTGATCCCTAAGCTCTGAGCAGTTAGTTGCACTTGAGCATCACCCATGTGACACAAGAACATTGTCCAAGGCTGTTTCTATTCCCCAGCCCTGATGTCTTCAGCCAAAACAGTATGAACTGTGCAGAGAAATACTGCAAGTGTTTATGAATGATTGTGTCGGAGAGAGGACCTGTCTGTCCTAATGATTTCTTGCCACTTCTCTTCTGTCCTAGATCGGAATTCTCACCAGGACCGATGATGAGGAGGTAATGTGCCCTTCGGCATTGTGGACTTTGTATGTAGTAAATATTTGTCCAACCTTGTGCCAGCAAGGCCCTGCGAAACAGTTTTGTCTAATTGTGTCTTCTGACAATCTCACGAACCCCTCCCCCTCCCCATTGTTATATCCAAGTTGCTTTTCTTTCTGCTTCTGTTTCATTGTCACCAGTACTGAGCTTAGTTTCATGACGGCCTCATGGAATAACTAAGTTGGCAGTTTGACAAGGTGAAAGCCCAAGAGCTACATTACCTGGCCCAGAGTTCCAGGCCAAGGCCCCTCAGTCTGCCCATGGGTAGCCAGAGACCTGGGCTTTTAGGGCCCAGTGAACCATGTACTCAGCAGTTCTGACTTTGTCAGGATACTCCTGCAGATTTGCATTTTGCAAAGAAAGATGTAGCTCCATATATATATATACATGCTATAATGTCAAAGTCGTTGTCAAAGTCCATCTGGTGGGCTGCTAAGTGGGGTTCACTCAGGTTGGTCAATTCTTCGGCTTATGAGGTTTATAAGTTTGAGGTGACCCTCATTTCTGCACATATTTCTTAACTAAACGCATGAATTGTTTATTATAAAAGTAGCTGAATTTATTAGTAAGTTTAAGAGCATTTCGAGCAGTTTCAGTACGTGCTGGCTTTTCCTCTTCCTGCTGGAGGGATGAGCCAACACATGGCTTAGATGGAGCTTTTATTTGAAAGTCACATTGTGACTGATGCAAGCTGATAAAGGGGGTGGAAGTGGGGCAGTGGCACAGGCTGTCAGCGCTTAGTTTCTGGTCAATTCTCCAAAAGCCGCACTGTGCTTCTAAGATAAGCAACGCACTGGAGAAACTTTTCCTGTAGTAGGAGCTAGAGTGAGAATCCAGCGGGGAGGGCCTCAGCATGCAGCCAATCCTGTTTCAGTCACCAGCCACCCCATGTGGTCCCCTGATCCCCATCAACTGTGAGGCCCAAGTCAAGAGGCACAGAGGCAGGAGTGGCACTTGAGCACAGCTAGGTCTGACCCAAAAGCCAAACCAAAACAAAAACCACCTAAATTTGAAATCTACATTTTCATATTTTTTCATTCATTCCATCCATCCATTCATTCATTCATTCATTCATTTGGTTTGGGGCCACATGGGATGCCTGGGATCGAGCCCAGGTTGGCCACATGCAAGGCAAGTGCCCTCACTTGCAGTGCTAATGCTCTGGCTCATAAATGGACATTTTCTAACCTGTCTGGAGTTTCTTTGAGGGGTAGGAAAAATTTAGGAGTTTCCATTAGATGCCAAAGTAGTTTTTTTGTTGGTTTGTTTGGCTGAAGTAATGCGTCTTTTTTCTAGAACCACTTCCTCGCACTGGCACTGGCTTAGCCCTGTCTGCTTTGCTTAGGTTCCAGATCTTGCCAACGTGGGGTCCCGAGAAGATCTGATCAAAAATCACTACCTGGCTCGGGTTGTGGAAGTGACATCACAGCTGCAGCTGGCAGACAGCAAGTCTGTGCACTTCCACTCGGAGGTGAGTGGGCCGCCCCCAGGTGAGTTCCCCTGTGAGGAACCAGCCTGATATGTGTTCACCCTCAGAAAAATAGTCATTTGTCTATTCTATAGGAATCTGGCTGACTTCTTGCTGACTAACTGGTACTTTACACCATTTCCATAATTCTAGGACTTATCTATAATTTTCAGGTTTATGGCAGAATCGTAGAGAGATTTATTTGTAGTTTTTTTTTTTTTTTTTTTTTTTTGTGGTTTTTGGGTCACACCCGGCAGTGCTCAGGGGTTATTTCTGGCTCCAGGCTCAGAAACTGCTCCTGGCAGGCACAGGGGACCATATGGGGTGCCGGGATTTGAACCGATGACCTCCTGCATGAAAGGCAAACGCCTTACCTCCATGCTATCTCTCCGGCCCCTATCTGTAGTTTTATTATTTTTTTTTTTCCAGTTTTTTGGACCATAACTGGAGGCGCTCAGGGGCTACTCCTGGCTCTGCACTCAGAAATTGCTTATGGCAGGCTTGGGGGACCATACGGGATGCTGGGAATAGAACTCTGGTTCATCCTGGGTCCACTGTGTGCAAGGCAAACACCTTACCACTGTGCTTATCTCTCTGGCCCCTATTTGTAGATTTTCTGTGTTCATATAATATATGTTTGGGCAAGGCATGATTATCATTACAGATTATTTTTAGATAAGGGCTAGATAAATTAATACACATAAAGAAATTTTTATAGGAGGAAATCAAAAGGCACAGTACATCTTGTTCTTGTTCTTTTTCCTCCTTTTTTTTCTTAGTTTTTGGGCCACACCCAGTAGAGTTCAAGGCTTACTCCTGGCTCTGCACTCAAGAATCACTCCTGGCAGGCTTGGAGACCATATGGGATGCCGGGGATTGAACCTGGATTCGCCATGTGCAAGTCAAACATCTTCCCCACTGTGCTATCATTCGGGTCCCATGTCTTGTTCATTTGAAAAGGAAATTGCCCTCTAGTTTTTATATGGCTATTGTTGATCCAGAGGATTTTTGGTAATGAGAAAGTGGGATCTGTTCAAACTTTCAAGAATATTTCATCTTCCTTTTAATTAGATTTTTTTCTTCCAGCAAATTATTTTATCAGAATTAGAAAACCACAGATGACAGATAATTAATCTGTAAATTTATACTCAGTCCAGAGCCTTCAGAGGGAAATGCAGAAAGGAGCCCGGATCTAAAGGGGTGGCACACAAATGAGAAGGTAGAATGGACTCCAATTGGCATCCAAGAATGCCTATTAGGTCTCTGGTTTGAAACTTGATGTGTTAAGGCCATTTTCAAGAGGCAGAAGAATCATGGTGCTGGAAATAGCTAAAGGTGCCACATAATTGATCTTCCTCATTTATTTGGGGCCCACCCCAGACTTGATTGGCATCTTTTGAGATTTATGCCTTACAAAACTCTCTTCCTGGGACTGGAGTGATAGCATAGTGGGGAGGACATTTGTCTTGCACTTGGCTGACCGAGATTCAATCCCCAGCATCCCATAGGGTTCCTTGAGCATTGCCAGGAGTGATTTCTGAGCACAGAGCCAGAAGTAAGCCCTAAGTGCTGCTGAATGTGACCCCCAAACAGAACAAAAACTTTCTGTATCTCAAATCCATTTTTGAGCATGCAGTAAACTCTTGTTGGATTGGGGGGGGTCTTCAAATCAGTTGGCTGGATTGGACTGATGCTTCCCCATGAGTAATGGAATGAGAAATGCGAATTCTTGAGTCTGTTTTATTCCAAGACATTTGTTTATCTTAGTGAACATCTCCTGTACAATAGGCCACCAGAGTGTTCAGATGATCCTAATTCTTTCTCCTCTGTAAACAGGAAGTGGTCAGCCCTTGCTGAGTTTACTGGAATGGTTGGTCTGAGAGTCTGATGTTGGCGGGATGCAAAAGTTTCTCAGCTGACCGCCACCCCAAGCATATAGCCTACTTACAAACTCTTTGAATGGCACAATGATGGAAGTAGAATTTCTCTAGTTTCTTCTTTATCTGTATGTCTCAGGCTAGTTTAGCATTGATTGAATCTCCAGATAAAGCTGCTGGCATCATCTCTTTCCAGCTATGCACTCCTTTTATTAAATTTGTTTTTACTTAAAAATTATTTAAAGAAAATGCATCACATAGTTGACATAGTTGATCATAGCTTTTCATCATATATATGAAATCATAATTTCATCGTTTACAGATAAGTGAAAGCAAAGTTTTTTAAAAAAGAAAGAGAAAAAAGTACATTTTTGAAAATTATTGTATCTCCAATGAAGTCATTAATACAATGGCAGAAGGTTTAGTAAGCTTAATTTGTATGTTCCTATAGAGATCATAGCATCAAATGAAGTTGTCCAGAAATTCAAAGTATACACTATTACTGATACTACGAATTTTAGTAGTATTTTACTAAGTTTTAGAAATTAGTAGTATTTCAGTTACCAGGCTTCACAGAAGAAGGAAGTTACATTGGGAGGGTGCCTGCACTTGTTCCCAGAAGCCCTGGTGATATCAGCCCCAGAACTGACGTACACAAAGTTTGGTCAAATTGGTGACCTCCTAGAGTATCATAGAGGGTCAGTGATGTAGCAGGGCCACTGGGAAAATGGTGGTTGTGGGTGTTGGATGCAGCAGACATGGCTTTGGCAGAGCAGGGGCTTGACCTGCCCTCTCCTCCTGAGATGTCCAACTTCCTGCTGCGTGGGCCCATATACCCATGATCTTTCTCATTCATGAAAAGAGTGAGTCTATCGAGCTTGAGTCTATCAAGCTGACCTGGTTCAAACATGGCGACCTCCCCTTTCTTTTTGATGTAGAACGAGCTTCATTTATACAGTGAGATGGTAAAACTTTTGTTGTTCCTGGAATAAAGACTTTAAAACCCAAGTTTTAAAGAATAGTGCCTTAGCATGCTTAGAAGGAGAACTTGACTAGCCACTTCCCTATTCCCCTTAGTGTGAGTGTAAATGACTCCTGGAGAAAAAACAAAATATATAAACATAGATTTTCTATATCCACTAGAAAGAATTTGGGAGGTGGGGGTGGGGAATCTGGAAAGCTGATAAGTTGAGTTAGTAGAAATTTGCTCCCCTTAGTAAAATGGTGAGAGTGGCAATCCCATCTTCATGTATACTTGTGTGGTACAAGGTATGTATGTAATATATATGTAATATATATATATATATATATATATAAATAGCAGGTATTTGTAGATAGAAAGAAGGGTTAAAAGGAAGAGATGGAAGGAAGGAAGGAAGGAAGGAAGGAAGGAAGGAAGGAAGGAAGGAAGGAAGGAAGGAAGGAAGGAAGGAAGGGAAGGAGGAAGGAAGGAAGGAAGGAAGGAAGGAAGGAAGGGAGGGAGGGAGGGAGGGAGGGAGGGAGGGAGGGAGGGAGGGAGGGAGGAAGAAGGAAATGAACGAATGAATGAATGAACCTCCCTCCCACCTTGCTGCAGTACATTTGACCTTGAGATGCCCCCAGATAACAGAACATCTTTACTTCCCAGTGCCGTGCGCTCTCGAAAAGACTGGCCCTTGCTGAGAAGTCCAAAGAGGCCCTGATGGAAGAGTTGAAAGTGGCCAGTCAGAATGTCAGCCGGCTGCAGGTGAGCTCACACATGCCCTGGCATGGTCTTCACCTAAGCTTTCTGGGTTCCTGGCAGTGCTGGTGGGACCCTGCAGTGCTAGGGATCAGATTGGGCACCCACAAGTGAAGTATCTGTTCACCCCTTTGGGCATCTCCCTGGCCTTCTTGAGCATTTCTGAGGTGTATTTTCATTGTTTTAGAGCAACAAAGTCATTATTTACTTTTTAGAATGTTGACATATGTTTTCTTGAACATTCTAAGACATTTAAAAGTAACATTGGGGGCCCCAATGGAGCTCGAAGGCTGGAACACATCCTTATATGAGGATTTGAGTTTTGTTTTGTTTTGTTTTGATTTTGGGCCATACTCATTGGCACTCAGAAATTATTCCTGGCAGGCTCCATTTGGGATGTTGGGGATCGAACTCAGATTGGCCACTTGCAAGACAAACACCTTACCCGCTGTGCTATCACTTCAGCCCAAGGATTTGGTTTTGTCTTGGTTTGGTGCCTTACCTGTAACTTAGCTGTCATGTTATCTGACCATGTGGGTCTTCTTGTAAGTGTGTCTCAGAGTATTTTCATCTGCGTGCAAAAGTTTAGTTTCTGCATTGTCCCATCTTTTCCCACTTCCATTGCTTAGGATGAGCTGACGACGACCAAGAGAAGCTACGAGGACCAGCTGAGCATGATGAGCGACCACCTGTGCAGCATGAATGAGACCCTGAGCAAGCAGAGAGAGGAGATAGACACGCTCAAGCTGGCTGGCAAGGTAGGGGCAGCTGGTGTGCGTCTACACTGTGGTTGTACTGTGGTTGCATAGTGGTCGCTGCCCATCAGCCTCACAGATGCTGGGAAAGGGCTCAGCATCTGGGGGTAGAAAATGAAGAAACTTAATGTCTTTATTGCCAACATTTTTGGTTTTGTTTTGGTGCCATACCCGGCAGTGGTCAGGGGTTACTCCTGCCTCTACATTCAGGAATCACTCCTGGAAGGCTCAAGGGACCACATTGGATTCTGGGAATTGAACTTTGATGGGCCATGTGCAAGGCAAATGCTCTCACTGCTGTGCTATCACTCTGGTCCCTTACCAACATTTTTGGAAGTAGGTGCCCACATATGGTGGTGTGCAGGGCTTCCTCCTGGCTCTGCACTCAAGAGATCACTCCTAGCAGGGCTTGGGACCACATGGCAAGCTGGGATAGAACCCAGAAGCATGCAGGCAGGGCCAGCATTCTCCCTCTGTACTGTCTCTCCAGCCCCTAAATGATTTTTCTCATGTTACTTTTCTCCCGATCCAAAAATCAAGCTGTTTCTTTGGTTGAGATTTCAGTCAAGAGTTCTGTTTTCTTTTTTAATTTTTGTTTTTGTTTTTGTTTTTGTGTCACACTCGGTGACACTCAGAAATAACTCCTGGCTTGGAGGACCATATGGGACACTGGGAATTCCAACAGCAGTCCGTCCTAGGTTAGTGAGTGCAAGGCAACCACCCTACCGCTTGCACCACTGCTTCAGCCCCAAGAGTTCTGTTTTCTGAGTCCCTCTCGAGTGAGATACATGCTACCATAGTTAGTAGTTAACAAGACTCTTAAGAGAGAAAGAAGAAAGATGCCTGCCCTAGAGGTAGTGTAGTGTAGTGGAAAGGGATTGAGGAACATGGATCTGGAAGCAACACTGACAGCGGAAATAATCCACACAGAGTTATGGAGATAAAATAGGTTCAGGAAACTTCAACCACAAGCTCTCTACCAGCAAGCAAAGATACCGGCAGGCAGACAGGCTAGCTATGGAACTGAAACCGCTAAGTTTCTCTGACCTAAAGTTTCTATTGGGAAGAGAAGGACCACCCTGATGGGTGGAAACAGGGTAGGGGGTCGCTCCAGAGCTATTTCCAGTCCATGAGAGACAAGCAGAAGCAAAGAAGAACTATCCTGAATAGAGTAAAAACTGCTTATTCCAACACAGGGAGAGGATGGGAGGAAAACTGGAGACACTGGTAGTGGGAAATATGCACTGGTGAAGGGTGTTGGACACTGTATGATTAAAAATCATGAACAACTTTGTAACTGTGAAAAAAACAGTTTTGTTTGGGGGACTCACCCTGTGGCACATAGGGCTTACTCCTCACTCTGGAGTACCTTATAAAAGGTACTTCACTCCCCAGTGGATGCTAAGGATCAAACCCAGGTCAGCTATGTACAAGAGAAGTGTACCCTCTGTAGTATCTTCCCAACTACCAGTGGCGTATTAACAAGAATGATCCCAGGTACCCTGGGCACTGCTTAAAATCCCACCACAGGAAAACAGGTCAGCTATCTATATAAAAAATGATGGTCTTTTTTTCCTTTTGGTTTGGGGGCCACATCCAATTGTGCTTAGGGCTTACACCTGCCTCAGTGCTCAGGAATCACTCCTTGCAGTCTGTGGAGTTCATATAGGGTTCTGGGGATTGAACCTGGGTCAGCTGTATGCAAGGCAAGCACCATCCCCGCTGCACCATTGCTTTTGGTTTCTATATAAAAATATAATACATTCTTTTTTTGTTTTTGTTTTTGGGTCACACCCGGCAGTGCTCAGGGGTTACTCCTGGCTCCACACTTAGAAATTGCCCCTGGCAGGTACGGGGGACCATGTGGGTTGCCGGGATTCGAACCACCATCCTTCTGCATGGAAGGTAGACGCCTTACCTCCAGGCTATCTCTCCAGCCCTGTAAAATATAGTACATTCTTGTTAAAATAATAGGACTGGGGTTGGAGAGATAGTATGGTGAGTAGAGCACTTTGCACACAGACTCTTAGATTAACTGAAACAAAGGCATTCCCCCAACTTCCTCTTTTTTTCTTTTTTTTTTTTTTTAATTTAAACCCCTTGATTACAAACATGATTGTGGTTGGGTTTCAGTCATGTAAAGAACACTCCCCATCACCAGTGCAGCATTCCCATCACTAATGTCCCAATTCTCTCTCCTGCCCACCCCAGCCCTGTACTGTACACAGGCTTTCTATTTCCCTCATACATTCTCATTGATGAGTGAGACCATTCTGCATCTTTCTCTCTCTCTCTCTGACTTATTTCACTCAGCATAATAGATTCCATGTACATCCATGTATAGGAAAATTTCATTACTTCATCTCTCCTGACAGCTGCATAATATTCCATTGTGTGTATGTACCATAGTTTCTTAAGCCATTCATCTGTTGAGGGGCATCTTGCTTGTTTCCAGAGTCTTGCTAAAGTAAATAGTGCTGCAATGAATATAGGTGTAAGGAAGGGATTTTTTTTTTTTTTTTTTTTTTTTTTTGGTGTTCCTAGGGTATATTCCTAGGAGTGGTATAGCTGGATCATATGGGAGCGCAATTTCCAGTTTTTGGAGGAATCTCCCTATCGTTTTCCATAAAGGTTGGACTAGACAGCATTCCCATAAGCAGTGGATAAGAGTTCCTTTCTCTCCGCTTCCCCGCCAATACTGCTTGTTCTCATTCTTTGTGATGTGTGCCAATCTCTGTGGGGTGAAATGGTACCTAATAGTTGTTTTGATTTGCATCTCCCTGATGATTAGTGATGTGGAGCATTTTTTCATATGCCTTTTGGCCATTTGTATTTCTTCTTTATTAACTTGTCAGTCCATTTCATCTCCCCATTTCTTGATGGGATTAGATGTTTTTTTCTTGTAAAGTTCTGTCAATGCCTTGTATATTTTGGATATTAGCCCCTTATCTGATGGGTTTTGGGTGAATAGTTTCTCCCACTCAGTGGGTGGCTCTTGTATCCTGGGCACTATGTCCCTTGAGGTGCAGAAGCTTCTGTTAATCTCTGCTTTCACTTGTTTGGAGAGTGCCGTTTCCTCCTTGAAGATGTCTTTAGTCTCAGTGTCATGGAGTGTTTTACCTACGTGTGGTATCAGGTCTGATATCAAGGTTTTTCCACCAAGCCTTTGAGTTGTAAAGTTCACCAGTATCTCACTTGACCTTCCCCTTCCTGGTTGAATTTTTACTGGGAAAATAAAGAGAGTGATTGGTTATGGTTTGGTGCAGAGACCACAAGGTGAGAAGCCAACCTGACTCCATGACTTTTCTGACTGGGTTGGTTTATTAATTATTTGAGGCTACCCTTCTTCAGACCCATTCACCTGGGGCTGAAAATATGGTGTAGGGGTGATTTCACAGCTGACCATATGGAACCCAGCATCTTATACGGTTCTTTGAGCATCACCAGGAGTAATTTCTGAGTATAGAGCCAGGAAGAAGTAAGCACTGAGCATTGCTGGGAATAGCCTTCCAGTTCATTAATAAATAAATAATATGATTATATATATATATAGTTAAAAAAAACAAGACTCTTTTTAATGGTGGTGGGTTTCAGTTTTTGTGTCATACCCAGCACTGCTCAGGGATTACTCCTGGCTCTATACTCAGAAATCGCTCCTGGGACCATATGGGAAACTGGGATTTGAACCACCAATCTTCTGCATGCGCTATCTCTCTGGCCCTCTAAAAACAAGACTCTTAAAGGGGAGTCCCTCTGTCCTTTTGGGGGGCATGGTGGAGAGGGCTTTGGGTCATGTTCAGTGGTGTTAAGGGCTCTTCTTGGCTTTATTCTCTGGTTAGAGGTCACTTCTTGTTGTGCTTAGGGGATCATGAATGGTGCTGGGGACCAAAGAGCTGGGTTGCATGCAAGACCAGGGCCTACTTTTTTTTGGGGGGGGGCATGCCCAGTGTCACTCAGGGGTTACTCCGGGCTCTGCACTCAAAAAATCGCTCCTGGCAGGTTTGGGGGACCATATAGGATGCTGGAGATCGAATTCGGGTCTGTCCCAGGTTGACTTCTGCAAGACAAATGCCCTACCACTGTGCTATCACTCTGGCCCAAGGCCAGGGCCTTCCATCCCATCCCATCCTTCTGGCTTGAGATCTCTCTGTTCACATTGATTCCAGAGCAGTTTGGGAACTCAAGACTCAGGCAGACTCATTCTTCAACATACAGAAACATCCTGTCCTTTGTCTTCTTGCTGACTTTTGTGCCCATAGGCCATGTTTTTATTGTTGCAATTTGGGTGTTTGCCTGGTACCTGGAAGGGATGTGGCAGGGAGCCAACGACTTGGGCCCATGCCTAATGCATCTTTGGTAACTCAAGACCGTTCTTTCTGTGCCACCTACAGCTGAGAGCTGCTGGGTCTGGCCTCTGCTCCTTGAAGTCTGTCGCTGACACTTACAGGTCTAGCAGACAAAGTTGACTTCCTGCCAGGCAGGGCGGATACAGATGCTTCACTGGCTTTTCTCCCCTGCTTGCAGTGTATAGGGCAGCCATCCATACAGCCTGTGTCTCTCTGGGAAACAGGTCACAGCTAAGGACTGAAATCTAATTTCTAGAATCTCGGTTGCTTGATACTGACTTCCTGTGGATACTTGAGCACATGGCTGGTGCAGTTGGGGGACACTCGTGATGACCAGAAGCAGACAATACTCATCTGGCAGATATTCTGCAGTTACTTGTGCTTCTGGAAACTTGGTACTCAGGGCTGTTCTAATTGGAGAAATGTGGCCTTTCCACCTTGTGGACTCCTGATAGTCCAGCAAGGCAATAGCCCTAGTACTGAAAGAAAAACAGTCTACGAAAATCTGTTTTAGTGTCAAATACTGGAGCTCAAGCGGCAGCAATTGTGGGAGAACTTGCCTGACTACAGGGTTGCAGTTGGTTGGTTGGTTCTGAATTGAGAAGGACTCAGGGTGAGTATAGAAAAGTCACTGACCCGGAAGCTATTGTACTGCAGCTGCTTGGAATGTTAGGAAATATTTGGGCCCTTTCAGAACCATTTTGTTTGTTTGTTTGTTTTGTTTTGTTTTGTTTTGTTTTGTTTTTTGGGGCCACACCACGACGCTCATGGGCTACTCCTGGCTATGTGCTCAGAAATTGCTCCTGGCTTGGGGATCATATGGGACACTGGGGGATCGAACCTTGGTTCATCCTAGGCTAGCACCAGCAAGGCAGATGCCTTACCACTTGTGCCACCGCGCTGGCCCCTCAGAACCTTTTAATCTGTTTCTTTAAAATACTTCCTTAGGGCCAGAGAGATAGTCCAGTGGGCAAGATGTTTACCTTGCAAGTGGCCAACCTGGGTTCTGTCCCTGAGATTCCATTGGTTCCTCAGCCTCTGCCAAAGAAGTGATTCCTGAATGTAGAGTCAGGAATAGTGCCTGACTCCATGCTGTGCACCCACTGTGGTCCCCCAAACCCCCAAATAAATAAAAAATCAAAGACTTGTCATTGACAAACTCGTGGATACTTTTCACACTGTAACTTGTATTGGTGACTATCCTTGGATCATGCTGCATCCCACATCTCACATCTTGCATTGCTATAGCATCGCCTGATGATTTCTGTCGGATACTATTGGACATCTCGAACCATCTGATTGCTGTTATCTTCCTCTTAACCTTTGTATTCTGTAATCATTCCCCACTTAGGTTTAAAATGATGTATCTGAACCTACTAGCAGAGTGTATAGGGATTTGTTCAAATGGTTTCCTAAAAAGTAAACTCTGGAAAGAAGAAAAGTCAGATAAATTTCCATATGGGAGGGAACTGATCATCAGGGAGGACATTTTCCTTTTGACTTCTTCTCAGCCTCTGCTTCCTTCTGTCAAACACTAAAAATGAGTATTTAGGAAGACCTTTAAAAGGCCACAATCTCTGGAGTTATGGCATAACAGGGAGGGTGTTTGTTTGCCTTGCATGTGGCTGACCTGGGTTCAATCCTTGGCATCTTATATGGTCCGCCAAGTCTGCCAAGAGTAATTTTTGAGCTTAGAGCAAGGAATAATGTTTAAGCGCCACTGAATGTGACCCCCAAATGAAAAATGAAAAAGGCCACAATCCCAAGAAACGGAGACAGATAGGCAGGCAGACAGCAAGCAGGGTCCTCTTTGACTCAGTAGAACCATTTTTACCCAAGGTCAGTGTGCCCTGAAGGAAAGAGAAAAGGGGTTTCATTAAATTCCCCCCAAAAAATACTTAGAAGGGCTGGAGTGATAGCACAGCGGTAGGGCATTTGCCTTGCATGCAGCTGATACAAGACGGATGGTCATTTGAATCCCATTGTCCCATATGGTCCCTCAATCCAGGAGCGATTTCTGAGCATATAGCTAGGATTAACCCCTGAGTGTCACGGGGTGAGGCCCAAGAAAGCAAAAAAGAAACATGCTTAGACTAATATTTTAAAAGGTAGTTTCATACAACCATAATCTCCCTGTCTTTGGAACAAAATGGCCTTTTGTGACTTGATAAATCCACAGTAGCTTTCTTTTTACGTCTTTGTCATCCGTGCTCCACCCTCAGGAGGCGAGGCTCAGGAAACACAGTGTCGGGGCCAAAAGCAGACAGAGTAGAAATTCTCAGTGGGTCTCTGTAGCTCTTGGAAAAGAAAGTTTTCCAAGGCTTCCCACTTGGGTTTCTAAAGAATATGAATCATGTTTTACTGGAACTTTGTGTTCTGATGGTTGCTATCTCTTCTCTGCACAGGGAAATTCTAAGAAGAACAAAAGCCGATAGTTGGTACCTCGTTGCCTGATGACTTCTTTCTGGCCCAGAGCATGGGGCCAGATTCCACGCACAGCGCTGGCCGCCTGCAGGAGTGTGGACTGTGGTGGACTTCGGGGCTAGTCGGTGCTGATCATGACCATGACATGCTTCAGACCCGACTGTGGCCAGGAAGGCAGTACCAGAATTCGATGTTGGCAGTAAAATGGAAAACAATACACGTACTATGGATTAGCGTAGGTTTCCTTGACGCTGTTTTTACTGTGCACTTTTTAAAAATTAGGTTTCCATTTCAGTGTGTAAGAACAATAAATATTTTGTATATTTTCAAACTCAATGATATGGTAATCGATTTAGTATCTATGGAATAGATTCATGTTTCTGGATAAGATGCTTAAATTGTTCTTGCTATTACTGAAAGCAGTCTCCAGATTCTTTTTAATAACATGTTCATACTGCTGTCTCTTTCTCTCTCTCTGAAGGAGTAGAACTTGCGAAATTCATCACTTGTGGGTTTATTATCATGTCTTCAGTTCTCCCGGACCCTCTCTGTGTTGGAAATAATAACTTAAGGAAATCCATGTTAATAAATTAATCCTTATATCAAACCAGCAGTCTCTATGAAAATGTGATAACAAAATGAACCTGTTAAAATAGATCAATTTTATATAGAAACCTATCAGATCTCCCGTTAGACTTTAGATAAAACCTATTTTTCCAAAAACATAGAATGAAATCATTATATTAGGCCTTTATTCAGGTTTTGAGTTTCGCTCTGAAAAGTGCTTGGGACAGTATTTCAAGCAAATATCCTCCCACCCTTTCAGGCTCCCCTGGGCTTATTTCATAAACATGGTGTCATTTCAATGATATACCTACAGCAGGGGTCTCAAACTCATTTGCTGCTCTCCGTACATTTTGTGGCCCTGCCCTAGAGGAATCTTTGTGTTTTTTTGTTTTGTTTTGTTTTGTTTTAGTTGTTTGGGTCACACCCCTCAATGTTCAAGGCTTACTACTGACTTTGCACTCAAGGATCACCCCGACTTTGCCTCCTGTGGCTCCTAGGTAAATTGAGTTTGAGACCCCTGACCTACAGGGTATCTCGAAACCCTCATTCCCAAGAACCTAAATATATTTATTGCTCCTTTCTTGGAGGCTTATAGTTCGCAAGGCCCATTTGGTCACATTCCGAAGTCCAAGGAACATAGCCACGATTTCCTGAAATCCTCCCTCCCGCCTCCCTGCCTCTGGATAGCTGCATTCTTCTCTGGGAGTGGCTGGTCACCTTCAAGAATGTTTTCCTGGGTTTGCTGAGAGCTCACTCCCAGCTGCCCTCTGGGCCCAGCATTCGCTTTTGCCCCAGAGAGTCTCTGTTTGTCTCTGTACATGAGGGGAAGCATGTGAGTCCTGCCACAAGCATATCTGGGTGAGGCAGCTTGGTTCCTCTCCTTGACCTTCAAACCCTCATTAAGCTCTTTCTCTTTTTTCATCATTCACCCAGCTCTGATTCTCTATCATGGGAACCAGCTATCCCCACCTTCACTCCCTAGCCCTGTGAGAAAAACCTCAAACCACCACCCCAATTAGCTTCCTCCTAAACTCAGGGTTTCTCGATCCTGCTGGAATTCAGATCCTGTGACATGGAATCTGCCATTCACAGAGGGGTTGAGACTGGGAGTGATATCTGCTGGCACACTCACTCAGTTCGGGGACTGTTGGTGACACACTCAGAGCAGATTTGCGGGGGGGGGGGGGCTTGAGTGGAAGTGACGGTCCAATCAGCAGACAGCTGTAAGCAGAGGGGATGAGAAGTTCTGTTATGTGGAAGATGCTGTGAAGAGAAAGTGACTGATGTGTTAAAACTTGTCATCTTTCCTCTTGTGGTTTTTTTCTTGATTGCTTCAGTCCTTATGACTTACCTACCAGCTACCATATGACTTCACTTGTTTTGCTTTTTCGCTGTCAGTTTGCAAATCTAGAAGATACAGTTCTGTAAAGGCAGCTATTTGGTTGGTTTGTTTGGGCTACACCAGTCAGTACTGTGGTATCACTCTTCCTTCTGTATCTGACAAGCAGCCTACCCACTGTACTATCCCTCTAGCCCCAAGGTATACAGTAAGAGAAAATAACAATGAGATTTGCAAGGTGAGGAAGAACTTAAGTGGTTCTCCAGTGTGAAGTTATAACTAGGACATAGTTTGGAAACTTCTCTTAGTCAAGATGGCCAGGCTCAAATCCCTCACTTCATCTTTTCCCCACAGCCCACATTCCACCCGAGCAACATTCCTTCCAGCATTCGCTCAATGCCAGGCAGTGTTCTGGAGAGAGAGAAGAGAACAGAGAACAAAGCGGATCGGACTAGGCAAGACTGGAGGCTCACATAGCTGAGTGAAGTTCATTTAGGAGGGGAAAAAAAGACATTCCAACAGTTCCCCACCTGGCCTGGCTTCTGAGAAGATGCCATTTGCCACTCGCTGTAACAACATTTCTGACATCTTGGCTTACTATAAGCTTCAGCTCAAATTTTTTGCTTGGAAGAAATAAATCATGTGCATAGGTTTGGTAGGAATGTAACTGTTTATATTTGTGTTTTATTCTACTTTTTTGGGGAAAGAGATATCTTAGTGGATCAGCCAGGGCTCCCAAGAGTCGAACCCAGGGCCTTGAACATTCGGGGCTTAACCTCAACCACTTGAGCCTTTATTCCTGCTTCTTAAAAAAAAATTATATATTATTTTTACAAGAATTTCCAAATGAGTAAAAAACAAACGAACAGGATGAAGAGTTGGGAGTGCTGGGTTAGCTAATTAGACAACGCTGGGGGCACCGCCCACATTGTTTTCAAATACCATGTATTCTGTTATATAGTTTTAATCATTTTTTTAACTTATCCTCCCATTTTGGCGGTTTCCTAAGTGATGCTTAGGGACCACAGGTCCCCTCTTGGCAATCTTGGCCAACTGGGCCAGTGATTGAGGGAAAGGCCAAGGAGATGCCTTGTTGTTAGGCCCCTCGATGCTGGTGGTAATCTGGGCCCCTCTGGTGATCTCAGGAGCCTCCAGGATTTGGCCTTGTCTTGCTCAGCAACATGTGGTGCCAGAGATCAAGCCAGGGGTATGTATTCACGCTACTTTTACTGTCCTTAAACACTGTCTTCCATTATGTTGTTGAAAATTGCATTCACAATTAGAAGCAAGCCAGGAAGGCACTTGGCTTGCCCGCTGCTGACCCACGTTTGATTCCTGGCACTCAATATGGCCCCCTAAACAACAATAGGAGTGAACCCTGAACTCAAAATAAGGAGTGAGTAAACCTTGACTTAATGCCATGTGTAGCCCCAAAGCCCCCCAAGAAAACAAAACAAGCATTTAAAAAGCTATATACTGACTTGTCAACGGTGATAAAAATTGAATTCACCAGTTTGGGTAAGAACCTAATTTGATTAATAGCTAAACAATAGATCCTTTGAACAAATGACTCATTTCCAAATTGAGATTTATTTATTTATTTTTATTTTATTTTATTTTAATTTTGGTTTTTGGGCCACACCAGGCAGTGCTCAGGGGTTACTCTTGGCTGTCTGCTCAGAAATAGTTCCTGGCAGGCACAGGGGACCCTATGGGACACCGGGATTCGAACCAACCACCTTTGGTCCTGGATCGGCTGCTTGCAAGGCAAACACCGCTGTGCTATCTCTCCGGGCCCCCAAATTGAGATTTATGAAAACAAAAACAAAGCCCACTATTTCCATGTGAAATGTGAGCGGGGAGGAAAAAAAGAAGAAAATGAGAGCTGGAGCAATAGCACAGCGATTAGGGTATTTGCCTTGCACAAAGCCAACCCGAGACTGACCTAGGTTCGATTCCCATTTGGTCCCCCAAGCCTGCCAGGAGTGATTCCTGAGCAGAGTCCGGAGTAACCTCTGAGCACCTCTGGGTGTGGCCCAACTCCCTCAAAGAAAATGCCTCAAAAGTTTCTCACAACCACAAATTCTGTGATGATGTACCTGCTCCTGCTCCCTCTCTTGGACACTTGTCTTGCACATGGCCCACCAGGCATTGTCCCAGAGTTGAGACTAGCCGCATGCAGTTTTCTTTCTTGAACTTACCACCCTGTTCCCAAAAGTCCTCTCTGGCATATCCTGGTTCTGAGCACTGAAACCACCACGTGGGCCTGTCCACTCCCAAACAGGTCCCCATTTGACTCCACTTCCTCTTCTTGCCTTTGCTCTATCGTATCTGAACTCCACCATTCTCCCAGGAAGCAGTTCTCCTCTCAGGAGCTTTTTCATATAATTATTTAGAACCTCCACACTACTCGGTCAGATACCCCCAGAGTCTTTAGGTTTGATCTAGGAAGGTAACTTGGGAGACCTCAAAACGCAAATCACATGGAAAAGTCAGGATCAGTGACTACACATTCAAACCGGTTTGCAGGGATTTGAAAGGGGACTTGTTGGGACTTCAGAGGTTGAGCAGTAGTACAGCAGGGAGGGTTTTGCTTTGCAAAACCCGGGTGCTGACCCAAGTTCGAATCCTCCCCCAGCAGTAGCACAAGTGATCCCTGGATGCAGAGGGAGGAATAAACCCTTATTAGTACTGTCAGATGTGGCCCAAAATTCTTCCCCAAAAAAGAAAAAAGAGAACTTTCAGAGACATCGTAGCCCTACAAACTTGATAAGGACATTTCTCTAAAACCCTTCCAATGCTTCATTTCCAGTTATTCACTGGAAAACATTCACTCACCATAGAGTAAGGACATTTGGGAAGTGCAGATTTCCCAGTGGGATTGACAGGAGGGGAGGAATCTGCCACTTACGGTGTATTCTGGTCTGATATTTAAAGAAAATAATGTTGATTTTTAAATATTTTCTTTTGCCCACACCAGCGGTACTTGGGGGCTTCTCCTGGCCCAGTGCTGGGAATTACTCTGAGCAAGCTTGAGGGAACCATACCACGCTTGGGTGTCAAGTCAGAGACATATTCTCTGACACTTGGAATTACCTCCCCGAAAATACTGTTTCCAAAAAAAAATTTTTTTTTTTTTTAGGAGGAAACCTGAATACTCTTTAGATAGAAATTTCTAGAGATAAACAGAAAGCCCACATTCTCATGAAAAATACCAATTGAGATCAATGACATTTAGGGATTGATCACTTAATCAATTCTTTTTGTTCGGTTTTGGGGCCAGACCCAGTGGTGTTCACTGGCTCTGCACTCAGGAATCACTCCTGGGGGGTGCTCAGGGGACCGTATGGGATGCTATGGCCTGATTCCAGGTCAGCTATGTGCAAAAACAAGCACCTTCCCTGCTGTGCCGTGGCTCTGGCCCTGCTGGATCAACTTAGAAGGGCTTAAGATGGAGTCTCATTTGTCTTGGAGATGGAGCTTTCTTTTTATTTATTTATTTATTTATTTATTTATTTATTTATTTTTCTTTTCTTTTTTTTTTTTTTTTGGTTTTTCGGGCCACACCCGTTTGATGCTCAGGGGTTACTCCTGGCTAAGGGCTCAGCAGTTGCCCCTGGCTTGGGGGGACCATATGGGAAGCTGGGGGATCGAACCTCGGTCACAATCTTTCCTTGGCTAGCGCTTGCAAGGCAGATACCTTACCTCAAGCGCCACCTCGCTGGCCCCTATTTTTATTTTTTAAGAGAAAAGACGAGAGACAAGTATGAGAGAGAAAGCAAAGAGACACAAGTGAGAGAAAAGACACAAGTGAGAGAGTGAAAAGAGACAAGTGAGAGAGGAGAGAGAAAAGAAACAAAAGTAAGAGTGAAAAGAGACTAGTGAGAGGAGATAGAGAAAAGAGACACAAGTGAGAGAGAAAAGAGACAAGTGGAGAAAGGAGAGAAAAGAGACATAAGTAAGAGAGTGAAAAGAGACAAGAGAAAGGCGAGAGAAAAGAGACAAGTGAAAGAGAAAAGAGACACACGTGAGAGAGAAAAGAGACAAGTGAGAGAGAGGAGAGAAAGGAAAGAGACAAGTGGAGAGAGGAGAGAAAAGAGACACAAGTAAGAGTGTAAAGAGACAAGTGAGAGGAGATAGAGAAAAGAGACACAAGTGAGAGAGGAGAAAAAAGACACAAGTGAGAGAGAGAGAGAAAACAGACACAAGCGAGAGAGTGAAGAGACAAATGTGAGAGAGGAGAGAGAAAAGAGCGGAGATGGAGCTTTCTAAGGAGGGTCCCACTAAACTAGACTGACCCCTGCTACAGCATGACATGCTCCCTTAAAGGGAGCACATTTGCATTTATTAGACACCAATTAAACACAGTATCTGCTAGATATTGCAGGAGGATAAACCCCAGGTGTAGTTCCTTCCTCCCATCACCTGTGACCAATTATGAAATTGCCAGGAGAGGTAAAAACAATTTCACACCATGACACAAGGTTGTCCCAAACAAGTACAGGAACCAAGAGAGAGGAGACGAGAGAGAGAGAGAGAGAGAGAGAGAGAGAGAGAGAGAGAGAGAGAGAGAGAGAGAGAGAGAGAGAGGAGTCGAGAGAGAGAGAGAGAGAGAGAGGAGTCGAGAGAGAGAGAGAGAGAGAGAGAGAGAGAGAGAGAGAGAGAGAGAGCCCTTTAGCAACTGAGGAAGATGTGACATTTGTGCTTTATGAGCTGAATTGTTTCTATTCTGGGTCCTATGGATGTCACACAGGGTGTGTCCAATGACGAAGGTACAGAGGAACAAGGAGTTGAGATGTTCCAGCAGAACCAACAACAAGGATGAAGTGGGAGGTGCCTTGTGAGGCCTTTATTCTGGTAACTTTCCAGAAACCCTCACCCTGATTCGATGCTCTAGCGCTCTTTCCCTCTGTGATCAGTTGAACTCTCACGAGATTCCTAGGAAATTTCCTTATTTGTAGCTAAACAAAAAAAGCTTGACCAGCTTTCAATTTGTCTTCACGGTATCTGAGGACAAAAAGAGCTGTGACCAGCTCTGTTTGGTCACTGACTTGGAGGTTGGCTTGCTTTGCGCAGTGTCGGGGGTTCTGAGGTTTCTTTCACTCTTGTTGCCCATGTGAGCATCTCCCCCAGGCTTAGCATGTTCAGGTGATGGAGTGGATCAAACTCAGCTCCACAATAAGCCAAGGCTTTCAGTCAAAAAGAACATAAAAAGAACATCCTCCCCCTTCACCAGTTCAATATTCCCACCACCAATGCCCCATCTCCCTCCTCCCCCAATCCCTGCCTGTATTCGAGACAGGCATTCTAAACATATTTGTAATCATGGTGCTTAAATAAAGATTATTAAAACAAAAAGCCAGGGCTGACCACTGTGTGTTAGACCTATCGTTGGCCACCTGGGTATTGTCAGAATGGCTGCCCCCCTTCCTAAGGGATACTTAATTCCACCCACCGTCTGGAAAAAGCACCCGTCTGTTTAGGGTGTGTCCAGCACAAATACATGACAAGTTTAGCTGGACACTGAAGGTTTCCTAAGTGGATCTTGGCTACACTGAAGAGTTTAAAGACAAACCTGCAGGGCTCACAGGCTTTCCCTCCCTCCCTCCCTCCCTCCCTCCCTTCCTTCCTTCCTTCCTTCCTTCCTTCCTTCCTTCCTTCCTTCCTTCCTTCCTTCCTTCCTTCCTTCCTTCCTTCCTTCCTTCCTTCCTCCCTTCCTTCCTCCCTCCTTCCCTTCCTTCCTTCCTCCCTCCCTCCCTCCCTCCTTCCTTCCTTCCTTCCTTCCTTCCTTCCTTCCTCCCTTCCTTCCTTCCTTCCTTCCTCCCTCCCTCTTTCCCTTCCTCCCTTCCTTCCTTCCTCCCTCTTTCCCTTCCTCCCTTCCTTCTTCCTTCCTTCCCTCCCTTCCTTCCTCCTTCCTTCCCTTCCTTCCTTCCTCCCTCCCTCCCTCCTTCCTTCCTCCTTCCTTCCCTTCCTTCCTTCCTCCCTCCCTCCCTCCTTCCTTCCTTCCTCCCTCCCTCCCTCCCTTCCTCCCTCCCTCCCTCCCTCCGTCCCTCCCTCCCTTCCTTCCTCCCTCCCTCCCTTCCTTCCTCCCTCCCTCCCTCCCTCCCTCCCTCCCTCCCTCCCTCCCTTCCTTCCTCCCTCCCTCCCTTCCTTCCTTCCTTCCTTCCTTCCTTCCTCCCTTCCTTCCTGCCTTCCTTCTCTTCCTCCCCTCCCTCCTTCCCTCCTTCCTTTCTTCCTTCCTTCCTCCCTCCCTCCCTCCCTTCCTCTCTTCCTTCCCTTCCTTCCTGCCTCCCTTCTCTTCCTTCCCTCCTTCCTTCCCTCCTTCCTCCCTTCCTTCCTTCCTTCCTTCTCTTCCTTCCCTCCTTCCTTCTCTTCCTTCCCTCCCTCCTCCCTCCCTCCCTCCCTCCCTCCCTCCCTCCCTCCCTTCCTTCCTTCCTTCCTTCCTTCCTTCCTTCCTTCCTTCCTTCCTTCCTCTCTTCCTTCCCTTCCTTCCCTTCCTTCCTGCCTTCCTTCTCTTCCTTCCCTCCTTCCTCCCTCCCTTCCTTCCTTCCTTCCTTCCTTCCTTCCTTCCTTCCTTCCTTCCTTCCTTCCTTCCTTCCTTCCTTCCTTCCTTCCTTCTCTTTCTTCCCTCCTTCCTTCTCTTCCTCCCTCCCTCCCTCCCTCCTTCCTTCCCTCCCTCCCTCCCTCCCTCCCTCCCTCCCTCCCTCCCTCCCTCCCTCCCTCCCTCCCTTCCTTCCTTCCTTCCTTCCTTCCTTCCTTCCTTCCTTCCTTCCTTCCTTCCTTCCTTCCTTCCTTCCTTCCTTCCTTCCTTCCTTCCTTCCTTCCTTCCTTCCTTCCCTTTTTCACACCCAGATGTGCTCAGGTCTTACTACTCTGCTCAGGGATCACCTCTGGTGGGATGTTGGAGACCAAACCTAGGTGCCCTACCCACTGTACTATCTCTCTGGCTCAGTGCAAATGTCCCTTTGTTTTAACCCTTCACCTGCTTCTCCGCTGCCCACCCAGCACTGCTCCCAACCACCCCCATTCCAATGTTCCTCACTACAGGGCTGTGACCCAGCCCTGTATACAACACAGGCTATGAAGGGCCTGGGGTTGACCCTCATGTTCAAACCCTGCACAAAGCCAGGTTCTGGGATTGGAATGTCTCCAAGTGGGTTCAAAGCCAGTCTTGGCTTCTGAGCTCAGAGCTGGGAGTCTGTGGTGGTGGTGGTGGTGGTGGTGGTGGTGTGTGTGTGGGGGGAGTCTAGGTGCCTGCTGCTTGCTTCTTCCCTTCAGTCTGACCACTAAGACTTTAGCAGAAGTTGGCAGGCCTGGAGGAGCCAGAGCTGTCTACACCACACCACTATCTGACCCCTCCAAACCACCCCTCTGACACTCACCCCACGACACCCACTTCCCTCATACTGCCCCTTCAGCCTCTTCAGCTGCCAGAGGGAGGTCCAGGCTCACCTGGAAAGGACAGGCCTAGTTGCCCTGCATCTCCCTGACCTATGGACTTAGCTCTGACATCCTAAAACCACCGGCGACACACATGTATGCCATCATGGTTCTTAAATAAAGATATTGCCTATAGAAAAAAAATAAACTTTGAACTATTTCCTACATTAAAAAAGTAAAAGAGAGGGGCCGGAGAGATGGCATGGAGGTGGGGCGATTGCCTGGCATGCAGAAGGACGGTGGTTCGAATCATACATCCCACCTGAGCCTGCCAGGAGCGATTTCTGAGTGTAGAGTCAGGAGTAACCCCTAAGTACTGCCGGGTGTGACCCAAAAACTAACTAACTAACTAACTAACTAACTAACTAACTAACTAACTAACTAACTAACTAACTAACTAACTAACTAACCAACCAACCAACCAACCAACCAACCAACCAACCAACCAACCAACTAACTAACTAACTAACTAACTAACAACCATTCTTAAAAAAAGTGAAAGAGAGGGGAGAGATTAAAAAACAAAATAACACAAAACAAAAACCCGACTTTTGGGACACCTCGCGCCGGGGATGGATCGAGCCCCCCCACCCCCAGAAGTTTTGGGGCGGGCCGAAAGCCTGGAAGGGAGGAGGAGTCGGGGCGCCGGGGTGCTGGGGCCGCCCCGACCCGCCCGACCCGCCCAGTCCCGGCCCGGCCTGCCCCTGCCGCGGCCTCGCCCCGCGCTGGACCCGCTGGACCCGCCGCGCAGTCGTGAGTGACCGGCCCGGGCCCCCCGCCCCGACTCCTGCACCCCGGGCGCCCCCATCCCCGGCCGCGGTTCCCCAGCGCCCCAGGCCAGGCCCAGCTCAGCTCAGCCTCCGTCCCGGGACGGGGAAGGCCCAGCGCCCCGGAGCCCCTTTCTTGCCTCTGCGGCCCCTGCACCCCAGTCTCTCCACGGGGCAGCCACACTGGGGTCCCGAGTACCCCGGGCAGCTACACTAGGGTCCCGGTGTCCCCATCATCTCCGAGGACTCGCCCGGCCACCTCCCCACCCCCAGATGTTCCTTGCAGGGATGATGTGGGCTCCTGGGATTCCGTGTTGGGGCACCCTCCCCCCAAAAACTGTGCAGTGTATGTAGGCGGTGGGGGAGGAACATCTTGCTTGCTTTTTTACATTTTATCCCTTCCCCAGGACACGGATGCTTTCTGGGGTCCTTCTTCAGGGTTCCTTAAATTTAGCAAACTGAAGGGTCCAAAGAGTCCACTTAGGGGAGGGCATTTGCCCTCCTTGAGGCAGACCCAGGTTCCATCTTCAGCACCCCAAATGAAACCTTCCTGGAGTGATCCCTGAGCACCACTTGGTGTGGGACCCCCCCCCCCCCAAAAAAAAAAACCCTAAACTCCCCAAACCTAAAATTTGGGAGATGAGTTTCCCTCTTCACTGGCGGTTTGCAACTGGGCTTGGGGAGGGCCGCAAGTTTTGGGGAGCCATTAACATAGTGTGTGTGCTGTGTGCTGGGGTCCCCCCTCCCCTTCCTCCTCTTCCCCATCTCCTCCTCTCCCCCTTCTCCTCTCCCTCCTGTTCCCTCCTCCTCCTCCCCTTTGCTCCTCCTCACCCATTTTCTCCTAAACTGGAATTGTGAAAACAGGCCCAGGAAGAGCCTTAAAGAGCAGGACTGGGAAATGCACCCCTCATTTCCCTCCTGAGCTTGCCTCACTGTGGCTGTTGTCGCTTCTTTAGGCTTGAATGTCTTTCTACGCCTTAGCCCTGGGTGCTGGTCTGACAGATGGGGCCTGGAATCTGGGGGGGGGGGGGGTAGTTTGGGTTTGGAAGAGCTCCACCCCGCGTGATAATAGGACCTTCTGCCTAGTTTGTTGCTCCACTTTGGGGAAGAAAGCTCTCCTGAACGTGAACTGTGTGAGGCGGGACTTCTGTCTCCAACTCTTCGGCCTTTTTATTTTCTTTGCAAATATTAATTGAGGTCGATTACAACCCCTCCACACTGGTTCAGGCCTTGACCTCTTTGGAAACACAGATTTTTTATTGTTATTATTGGGCTCTTCCTAGTTTAGGGGCCACTCCTGGCAGTGCCCTCGGACCATCTGGGATGCCAGGGATTGAATTTGGGTCAACCAGGCAAGCTTTTTGCTCAGGCTCCTATATAATTTATTGTCCTCCGCTAATTTAGTTGACAGTTCTCCCTTAGAGAGACTTAGGAATGTTTGATATGGTCTCAAAATAGCACTGATAAGCAAATAAGGACCTTCCATTGCTTCTGAACTTGTTTGACCCAGCTGCCTAGAGCAACCAACAATGCCCTCTGATAAAAATCTCCCATCACTTCCTTTTCCTGAGAATTTTGAATGGTGTACCTGGTGTTCTAGAAGCCGTTGCACCCTTTGGAGAAAAACTTCCTTTCTGGGTTAGGCCTTTGGCCCATGGACTAGTGATTGGGTGATTTGCGATAAGTGTTGCAGCTTTGCGGAGGGGACCCCTGAATCTAGGACCCAAGATAGCCCAATAGATAGACCCAAGATAGAACAATGAAGGACCCAAGGTAGACCTGACCTAACGGACTGGAGCTCTGGGCAGTGAGAGGAAAATTCCCGAGATCTAGTGGGATGATAATGTTCCTGCCCCTGAGTGAGGGACTCACTCTGTCTCCCACACAAGACATCTCTGAGTTATTAGAAGTTTCTAGTTGTTCCAAGTTGACTCACCTTCCTTTATCAGCCCGCTCCTTGCCCTGAGAAATATCCAGAACTCTGAGAGGCTTCCCAGCTGCTCTAGAATTCCACTGATAGGATCCAAGGCAGGACTTTTAAAAACAAATCAGGAGACTGATCAGAGTGAGAGCACAGCAGGTACGAACGAGTGTTTACCTTGCATGAGGCTGACCTAGATTCGATTCTCAGTATCCCATATTTAAAAAAAAACAAACAACCAAACAATAACACCATAAATCAAGAGATGAATATATGCTTCATTTGTTAATTCAATATGTCTATTACACTGTTTTATATTGATGCACCGTTTTATTTGTAATGTTGAACCAACTTTGGATTCTTCAGCTAAATTTCAGTCATTGCATATAATCCTTTTTACCTGTTTGAATTTTGCTTGCTAATATTTAATTTTATTCTTTGCATGCATTTTATAAGAGTCATTGGTCTGTCGTTTTATTTTCTTGTAATGCTTTGAGCTTGCATAATATTGTCCCAGAGTAAATATTGTTTTTCAAATCCATATGTGAAAGCATTGAAAATAGAAATAAAAGTAAATCAGGGACTAGAGCAATAGCACAATGGGGAGGGCATTTGCTTTGTGTGCTCCTGATCCAGGCTTAATCCTGACATCCCATATGGTCTCCCAAGCTCTCCAGGAGTGATCTCTGAATGTAGAGTCAGGAATAAGTCCTGAACACAGCTGGGTGTGTCCTCCTTCCTCCAGAAAAGGTAAAATAAGTCAAGTCTTCATCACTCTGCTATTAGGAGGCTTTGATTGTTCTTGACGAAATCCAGGGGAATGCATGGGCAGGAAGATTTGGGGAGGCGTCCGGGTTCTCAAGTAGCTTGTAGAATGTCAGCTCAGGTCTAGGACCCACCAGGGAATATGGAGGAAAAGCAAAGGCCGTAGCTTCACCATGTAAAGCGAAAGCGCAGTAAGAAAGTAGTTTGGGAGAGTATGTCTGTGTCTGTGTCCCATAAACTGCCATAGTGGAGTTGGAAGGTTCAGCCTGAGCTGTTTTTAGAACTGATGCAGCATCTAGTACCACCCTAGGACCCTCCTGGCATTCAGGGCCTGGAGCTCATCTAGTCTCCCCTCCCTTCCCCTCCCCTCCTCTTTCTTTCTCTCCTCCCCATTCCTCCCCTCTTTTCTCCTCTCCTTCCCCCTTCTCTCCTCCCCTCCCTGCTAAAAGGAGCAGTTTAGTAGTCCCCTTCTAGCTTGGGCAATGGAATTTATGGCCCTTTTTTGGTTTGTTTTTTAAACTAGAAATGTTGTATTTTTTTTATCTGTATTTTTCCTGGAGTTCCAATAATTTTATTTTTTAAAATTATTTTTATTTATTTATTTATTTATTTATTTATTTATTTATTTATTTGGTTTGTGGGCTATACCTGTGGTGCTCAGGCATTACTCCTGCACTCAGGAACATCTCCTGGTAGTGCTTTGAGAATCAAATGGAAGGCTGAGGATTGAACTTGGGTTGGCTGCAAGCAAGGCAAATGCCCTCCTTGCTGTTCTATTGCTCTAGCCCCATGATCTTATTTATTTTTAGTTCTTTTGCTTAGTTATCCAGCACTTTTGGGAGGAATTTTGATACTCCTTTTTTTTTTTTTTTTTTGTGAGCACAAGTTTATATGTTCTTCCTTGAGGGAGTCTTGAGCAAACTTTGAAAGTCCGGAATGCCCGGAAATGTCTTGGTTGTGTTTTTCACTCAGAAGGAAGAGTTGGACTGAATGTAGAATTAATTCTAGATTTGTAATTTTCCTGTCTGTACTTTGAGACGATGACATCATTTTCTTTTTCCCTGTAGCTATTGCTAGTTCTGAGTTCAAAGTAAATTTGGGCAAATTATGTACATAAGTTCTTTTACTTTTCTCATCATTATAATGAATAAATAGTGTCCATTCCAAGTATAATTGTGCAGAGATAATGCAAAACATCAGAGAAGTGCCTACTTTATGGAGAAGCACACATTATGTGTTATTCTTTTTTTTTTTTTTTTTTTTTTTGTGGTTTTTGGGTCACACCCGGCAGTGCTCAGGGGTTATTTCTGGCTCCAGGCTCAGAAATTGCTCCTGGCAGGCACAGGGGACCATATGGGGCGCCGGGATTCGAACCGATGACCTCCTGCATGAAAGGCAAACGCCTTACCTCCACGCTATCTCTTCGGCCCCTATGTGTTATTCTTATGTCTTCAGAATTTCTTGACTTTTTAAAAAATTTTTTTATTTTGTTATTTATTGATTGGTTGGTTTCTGGGTCACACCCAGCGGCTCTCAGGGTTTACTCCTGGCTCTGCACTCAGAAATTGCCCCTGGCAGGCTGGAGGACCAAATGGGATGCTGG
Source organism: Suncus etruscus (assembly GCF_024139225.1). NCBI lineage: Eukaryota > Metazoa > Chordata > Mammalia > Eulipotyphla > Soricidae > Suncus > Suncus etruscus. The sequence continues at coordinate 13,587,511 of NC_064859.1, forward strand.
GAATCCAACCGGGCCTTCCTGGATCTGCCACATAAAAGGCAAATGCCCTAAGGCTGTGCTATCTCTCTCTGGCCCCCATTCTTTGACTTTTTTGAATTTTACTAATTGTGTTAATTATAAGACAAGATATGTCTTATATACACACACAACCCTGCTGAGATTAGTTATTGAAATTGCACTTATTGTAAGAGAGCTGACACCTTCCAATGTCAGTTTTTCCTGTCACCTTCACTATATTTGTTTCCTATAAATGTTGGTATTCCAATTAATATACTACTTTTTCTTTTCTTTTTTTTGGGGGGGGGGGGGCACACCTGGCTGTGCTCAGGGGTTACTCCTGGCTATCTGCTCAGAAATAGCTCCTGGTATGCACGGGGGACCATATGGGACGCCGGGATTCAAACCAACCACCTTAAGTCCTGGATTGGCTGTTTGCAAGGCAAACACCGCTGTGCTATCTCTCCGGCCCCTACTTTTTCTTAACTATATTTTCAAATAGGCTTCTTTGGACTCAGGAAAACATTCCTAAGTTTTATATTTTTGTTATTTTGAGTTTCTTCTTTTTTCTTTTCTTTTCTTTTTGGTTTTTGAGCCCCACCCAGTGGTGCTCAGGGGTTACTCCTGGCTATGCTCTCAGAATTCACTTCTGGTTTGGGGGACCATATGGGACATCAAGGGGATGGGGGATTGAACCACGGTCCGTCCTAGGTTAGTGCGTCTAAGGCAAACACCTATCCCTTGCGCCACTGTTCTGGTTCCTTGAGTTTTTTCTTAATTTTAACACCATAGTTACAAAGTTGTTCATGATTGAATTTCAGTCTTACAGTGTACACCACCCTTCACCCCTAAACATTCTCACCAATGTTCCTGGTTTCCCATCCACCCTCCCCACTGCCTGCCTCTGGGGCAGGCATTTTTGCTATACTCTCTCCCTCCCCCCTTTCTCTTTCTCTCTCACTCTTTCCCTTAAAGACACTGATGGTTTGCATTATTGTTAATGAAGTAATAACATGTATATCACTTTATTTCCATCCAACACACAGTTCTTGTCCAGAGTGATAATTGTCATTATCAGAGTGGTTCCTTTTCTTCCCTAACACACTGTTCCACTATTTGTGGCAAACTTCCTCCCATGGACTGGTTCTCCTGGCCCTCCTCTCTATTGTCTCTAGATATTATTAACATACTACTTTTTTTTCTTTTTTCTTTTTTCTTTTTTTTTTTTGGGCCACACCCGGTGGTGCTCAGGGGTTACTCCTGGCTGTCTGCTCAGAAATAGCTCCTGGCAGGCACGGGGGACCATATGGGACACCGGGATTCGAACCAACCACCTTTGGTCCTGGATCAGCTGCTTGCAAGGCAAACGCCGCTGTGCTATCTCTCCGGGCCCTACCTTTTTTTCTTATATCCCATAAATGAGCGAGATTATTCTATGTCTATTCCTCTCCCTCTGGCTCATTTTACTCAGTATAATATTTTCCATATCCATCCATGTATAAGCAAATGTCATGACTTCATTTTTCCTAACAGTTGCATAGTATTTCATTGTGTAGATGTACCACCACTGTTTCTTTAGCCACTCATCTGTTCTCAGGTAGTTGGGTTGTTTTTAGAGTCTTTCTATCATAAATAGTGCTGCAACAAATGCAGGAGTGCAGATGTTATTTTTGTATCGTGTTTCTGTGTTCCTAGGATATATCCCTAAGAGTTGTATTACTAGATCATATAGGAGTTCAATTTCCAGCTTTTTGAGGAATATCCATATTGTTTTTCAAAAAAGGTTGGACAAGTCAGCATTCCCACCAGCAGTGAATGAAGATCCCTTTCTCCCCAAATCCACACCGGCATTTATTGTTCTTGCTCTTTGTGATGTGTGAGAGTTCTGTGGTGTGAGAGGGTACTTCATTGTAGTTTTGATTTGCATCACCCTGATGATTGGTGATTTGGAGTATTTTTCATGTGTATTTTTGCCATCTGTATTTATTTTTGTTTTGGGGTCACACCCAGCCACATCCGCTCAGAAGTCACTCCTGGGCAGGCTCAGGGGACCATATGGGATGTGGTGATTTGAACCAGGGTTTATCCACAAATGCCCTATTGCTGTACTATCGCTCCGGCCCCAAGCTCTGGCTCCTTGTTAAGTTTTAGTGTGGTTGATCTATCAAGAGGTGACAGCATGGTGTTGAAGTCTCTCACAGCTATTGTGTTGCTAATGATGTCTTTCTTCAGGTCTATTAACAGTTATAAGTATTTTGCAGGCCCCTCACTAGGGGCTTATATGTTTATGAGTGTGATTTCTTCTTGATATAAATATCAGGAATTAAGTCATGAAGAAATGCTTCTTTTAGGGCTGGAGCAATAGCACAGCAGGAAAGAGATTTGCCTTGCATGTGGCCAAGCAGGTTTGATCCTTGGCATCCCATATTTTCCCTTGAAAGTAATTTCTGAGCACAGAGCCAGGAATAACTCCTGAACACTGCCAAGTGTGGCCCCAATACAAAAGAAAACCAAAGAAATGCCCCTCTTTGTCTCTAATAACCTTTTTTAAGTCTGAAGACTGTATCTGTGTCTGATAATAGTAATGTCACTCCAGCCTTTTTAAGGGAGTTGTTTGCTTGAAGATTGTTCTTCAACCTTTGACTTTGAGTTTGTTTTTGCTCTGAATATTCAAATAGGTTTCTTGTAGGCAGAAAAATATTGGATTCAATTTTCTGACCCATGTTGCCACTTTGTGTCTCTTAACCAATGTATTTAGTCCATTGAGAGAGATTATTTTCATAGGGTTTTGTGCCATCTCTTTATAAAGTTTGGTGTGTTTGTGAGGCCTGTCTGCCTCACAAACCTTTCAGTTGTTTTAAGTAGACCCTTCAGTTCTTTTAAGGTTGGCTTTGAGACTGTAAAGTTCCTGAGCTGTTGTTTATTCATGAAGCAGTGTATCTTTCCTCTAACCCTGAATAAAAGTCTGGCTGTGTGAAGTATTCTTGGTGAGGTGTTCATTTTATTGAGTTTTTTTTCACTATATCTCACCAATGCTTCAGGCCTGGAAGGTTACTTGTGATAAGCCTGCTGTAAATATTTACTTTATCTTTTTTTTTTTTTTACAATATCTTTATTTAAGCACCATGATTACACACATGTTTGTAGTTGGGTTTCAGTCATAAGAAAGAACACCCCCCCTTTACCAGTGCACACTTCTCATCACCAATACCCCCCATCTTCCTCCTCCATGCTTATTTATATGTGATATTCCTTTTTGATCTTGCTGCTTTCAGTATTCTATTCCTATCTGAGGTTTTTTATCATTGTGACTATGATGTTCCTTTGGGTGCTTTTATTTGGGTCTCTTTTAGCTGGTACTCTTAGGCGTCCAAGATGTGGTTGCAAGCACTCTTCAGTTCTGGAAACTTTTCAGCAGTGATGCCTTTGACTGTTGCTTCTTCATTGTGGTTTTCTTCCTGCCTTTCTGGAGCCTCAGTGCTCTTATGTTGTTCCTGTCGAATTTGTCCCAAAGGTCTACTGTTTTATGTTTACTTATTTTGAGGATTTCCATCTTCTGGTCATTTGTTTTAAGGCTCTTTTTCAATTTATTCTATTTTATGCAGGCGTTATGCAGCTTATCTTCCATCTCACTGATTCTGTCCTCAGCAGCTGTTACTCTGCTAGTGAGACTTTCCATGAATTTTCATTTCACCTACCAAGTTTTTCAAATATGTTATTTCAGTTTGAAGTTTTCTCATTTTCACTCTCATATTCCCTTGAGTCTTATTTGCTGTAGGTTTGGCTCAGTCTATAATTTCTTTGAGTTCTTTGAACATCCTCCACATTTCCTCTCTAAAGTCCTTATCAGAGAGTTTATTAGTGTCTGACGTTGGTTGAGACATCAGAACTACCATTTTCATTCACTATATGTGGTGGGGTTCTGCGTTGTCATCCTATTATGACCTTTGCAGTGTGTGTGTGTGTGTGTGTGTGTGTGTGTGTGTGTGTGTGCATGTGTGCATGTGTGGTGGGGCTTCTTTCTTAGGAGCAAAGGCTATGAAGCAAATCTCCCTCACTGCTATCTCACTGCCCTGGTTGACCATCTCATTGCCACCCTGTGTTAGGGCCCTCCTGTAGGGCTTCTTATCCTTAGTTGGATCCTCCAATGCTAAAGTCTGTGTCCCTTGGGTAGATATGTTTGGGCCAACTGACAGAGCAGTTTTGCTGCTCAGAGTCTGGCCTTAGTAGTAAGGACACTACACCCAGACAGTCTCCTATTAATTGTTTCCTAAGGAAAGTAGCTCTGGCTCTGCTCACACCCCACTGTTAGCATCTAATAGCATTGATACTGGTAGAGCTTAGTCAGCACTCTCCTGTTGAAGCCTGACTCCTGCTTTCTCCCTCTGCACCAACATCTGAAATCTGAGCTAGGCTAGGCTGCTGGGTCCATACCACCTTCCATAATTCCCAGCCCTGCTGCAGGACCTGTAGGACAAAATTCACCTTGTATTTGGGTACACCGAGGCCACAGTTGCTGCTTCCAGCTCAGTCTCTGCTGTCTAGGACAGCTTTGCCACCTTTATTTTTTCTGGCAATCTCCCTCGGTGCTTGATGTTCCATCTAGTGATCTACCTTGGCTTCTTCTCCAGGTGCTGGTACCATCATCTTGGGTTACTCCAGAGCAAGTTCCTCTAGGCATCTTAAGGCTCCTCTACTGCTGCTGCTACAGTCTCTCAGTTGTTTTTCTCCACTTTTTTGTTTTGTAGCTGGCATTCCAGTTGGCTTCTCTTTTTTAAAAGTCTGTATGTATTTGAATTTTCTGGATAATGACAATGTGATATTTAGTGTTGGTTTTTTTTTAGGCTCCTAAGATGTGTCTAATTACACTTGTGAGACCCTATAGTACATTGCTTTGTAGAGCAGTGATGCCTTAAAGAAGGATGCCTTTATTTTTATTTTTTATTTATCTTGTGTGTGTGTGTGTGTGTGTGTGTGGTTCAAGGATCTGTCTTTTTCCAGTTCCATGTTGTTTAATGACTATTATTTATAGTACAGTTGAAAGTTGGGGAAAGTGATTCCTCCCATCTTCTTTTCCCTAAGAATTCCCAGATCTGAGGCCTCATTCATCTATATGATGTACATACTTTACCACTGAGCTTATATCCTAGGCCACTGATTTTCTTGCCACTGATTTTCTTATTGTTTTTTTAGTAAGTGCTCTTAGAAACTTTCCATTAAACATGGAAATCATTGAAGACTTCTAAATTAAGGTGTTTCTTGTGGTTCTAAATTTTTTATTAAGTCAGAAATTAATTTTGGCTGGCTAAGAATGAAGTTCAGTGGTTTCAAATGCCTTGCAAGTGGAGGGCTTGAGTTCAATTCCACAAACTCACAAAAGCATAGATTTTAGTGTTGGTTTTATATAATGTCTATTGTCTCTCACTTTTTTTTTTTAGGCGATAGCTAGTGGTGCTCAGTGGATTATATGTTGTGTTGGGGACTGAACTGGGATCAGACAGGAGTTTCAAGACTATAAGGTAAGTGCCTTCATCCCTGCACTATGACCCCAGCCCAGTCTTCCATTGTATGTATTTATTATAGTAATCTAAGGTAATTTTTAGGAAATGTGAGAGAGGAAAAAGGGAATGAAGAAGAAACCCATGGAGTAAAGTGAAGGAATATCACAGCCCAAATTGGGCTGTGGGCCATTCAAAACGGAATACTCAGGAAATTTGGGGATTTCATGTTTGTTTGGTTTGGTGGAGCTGGAGATGGGCCTCACACAGACAGGCCAAGTTCTACCAATGAAATACACTTAAGGACATTAAGTAGATTATATGTGAGATTGTAAGATTTTCTTTCTAACAAGACAATATGATAAATAATTATATTTACTTATATTGAGTTATACTTCTACACACACATCTACAAATACATTTTTTATTTTATAGAATATTATTCACTGGTGTCTTAGGATTATTGCCATGTCTGTAAAGAAAACAATTTCTGTTTTTATAGCTCAAGGGTTCTAAATTCTCTTTTCAATCTATTGCTCCTTCAATTGTACTTATTTTCTTTCTTTTTTTGGGGGGGGTTGTTTTTTGGGTCATACCTGGCAGTGTTCAGGGGTTACTCCTGGTTCTATGCTCAGAAATTGTTCCTGGCAGGATCTGGGGACCATATGGGATGCCGGGATTCAAACCACCATCCTTCTGCTTGGAAGACAAATGCCCTACCTCCATGCTCTCTCTCTGGCCCCTGTATTTATTTTCAGTATGTGTGCATGCATATTATTATTTTTTTTTGTATTTTTGGGTCACACCTGTCAGTGCTCAGGGGTTACTCCTAGCTCTATGCTCAGACATCTTCCTGGCAGGCTTGGGGGACCATATGGGATGCCAGGATTCCAACCGCTGACCTTCTGCATGCAAGCCAAATTTACCTCCATGCTATCTCTCCGACCCCGTGCATGCATATTTTATTTTGTGGACCACACTTGATGATGCTCATAGAACTCTTGGTTCTATGCTTAGGAGTCACTCCTGATGAGGCTTGGGGATTGAACCAAGTGCTCTTTTACCTCTCCAGCCCTACTTACATACATGTTTAATTGGTTTCCAGTGGCATTGAAGTCCTTATTCTATAGGTGTAGGGAACTGCCTTAATTCCTGCAAAGGGTGTCAAGATCTCATGTTCCCTTCCTTCTCCACTTAAATTACCCTTCAACATATCCATTGGTTTATTTGAGGGTGAGCAGGAAGAGGTTGAGCCACACCTGGCTATGTTCACTCCTGGTACAGTGCTCTTGATGGGGCTTAGGAGAGCATAAACAGTAGCAGTGATACCATGGGATGGAAGGGTGAAGCTCTGGATAAGGTACTAAGGTAATATAATTGGTCATTTTAATGTTACCATGGCCAGAGACCTAGAAAGATGGACAACAGGGATTGGGTAGGCTGACTCTGGAGAGACCCTGAGACAGCACAGCAAAGACCCAGCAGGGAAACATGAGTGACATCTGGTCCCACATCAGGACTGTGGACTCCACAGGCAGGAGCATCACAGGGACAGCCCAGGTCATTCACTAAAGGTGACAAGGACATGGTCATCCAGACCAGACAGAGAGAAACTGGATGACTGATGTCATACATGGGGAACACAGACCCAGTGACTTGAACTGTATGATCAACATTGATTCTTTAGCTTTTGAATTTTGTGTGTACATCTTCCCTAAAATTCTCAGGAGCCCAGGAGTGGAGACAAATTCCATATTTGTGCTAACACTGGGCATAAAACTGGGGTTAGCAGCTTGCAAGGCACTTTTCTTACCTGTTGTACTATCTCTCTGCTTTCCTGAACCATTGGCTTTTTACTCATAACACAAATGTTTAGGTCACAGCAGTAGCCTTGGGGGATGCCTCAAAAGATTCTGGAGTTGAACTGAGCTCAGAGGACTAACATGGGCCTTGGAATGTTTTTCTCCTTCCATCATCTCCTTCCCCCTGCCCTGTGTTTTCAGTGTGTGTCTCAGGAGCTCTAACAGGCCCATCTTGGGGGGAGATGTCCTAGTTAACTACCTAATATCTTGCTTTCTTGGTAATCAGTGTAGGTTGCTCTTGAATGACTTTCCCCAAGACTTATGGTCTTTACTGTTGGACCAATACTGTTTTTTCTTTTAGTGATCTACCTTTCTAAAGAAGGACCTGTTGTGCTTGAGAATTTTATTTCTTCTTATATGGGGAAAGGAGAGGGTTTAGGTCACACCTAGTGGGTGCACAGGACATACTCCTGGCTCTCTGCTCAGGGATCAAATATTGTGCTAAGGATTGAATCAGAATTAGCCATTAGTAAGGGAAGTGCCTTAACCTCTTTTATATTATTTCTTTAGCATTTGAACATCATGTTTCATAACTTTGGTGCTCCACTTTTTAAAATTAATATCTTTATTTGAACACCTTGATTAAAACATGATTGTAGTTGGGTTTCAATCATGTAAAGAACACCACCCTTCATTCCTATCACCAATGTCCCTAATCTCCCCCACACCACCTCTCACCTCGCTTGTACTCGAGACAGGCTTTCTACTTCCCTCATTCATTCACATTGTTATGATAGTTCTCAACGTAGTTATTTCTCTAACTGCACTCATCACTCTTTGTGGTGAACTTCATATCGTGACCTGGACTTTCCTGCACTCCTCTCTTTTGCCTCTGAGGATTATTGCAAAATGTTTCTCTTTAAGGAGAATGATTTCATTTTCACCATTTCACCCATTCATTTTTATTATTGAAGATAATATTTTATTGGTTTTAAGCCACATCTAGCATGCTCGGGTTAATCCTGGCTCTGTGCTCAGTATTACACTTTTTTTTTTTTTTTGGTTTTTGGGTTACACCTGGCAGTGCTCAGGGGCTACTCCTGGCTCTATGCTCAGAAATCACCCCTCGCAGGCATGGGGGACCATATGGGATGTCGGGATTCAGACCACTGTCCTTCTGCATGCAAGGCAAATGCCTTACCTCCATGCTATTTCTCCGACCCCAGTATTACACTCTGACAGTGCATGGGGAACAAATGGGATGCTGGATATCAAATCTGGGTCTGCCATATGGAAGGGAAGTGCCCTCCCTACCTACTCTCCTATCATTCCTGCCCTGAAGAAAATATTTTAAACATAAAGAGGAACCTATTTTACAACCATCATTATCTGGGCCCTCTGCCCTGTAATTGGGCCAGAGTGTTTTGCAGTGTCTTATCAGACATAGTAATGATAGTGGCGACTGTGCAGAAGGGGAGGAAAAAGAGCATCATGAAAACAAAACACCCTTGGAATTATGAACTGTGTGCTGCCTTCGAATAGCTGTGGTTCAGAGTACAAAAGTATTGTTTCTACAGGGGAACTGAGCCAGGAGGTTTGGGGTAAGCACTGTGGAGTGTCTAATTTAAAACAGACATGACCCAGAAATTTGGAAATGAAGTTGAGACATTAGCTTCTTCATTCCTTTAAACTGCCTTTTTTAACCCTTTATTTTCCTCCCCCAACTCACTAGAAATCATTCTCTGAACCAATGCTCCAAACCTTGCTTTTGTGTCTCTGTTTAGTGTTAAACTGACATGAGTTCTTGAAACTTGTAGAACTTGGCAGCTCTGTGCTCAGAAATTACTCCTGGCAGAGTCAGGCAACCATATGGAATGCTGGGGATTGAACCTGAGTTAGCCTCATGCAAGGCAAACACCCTCCCCTCAATGCTATAGCATAGATATCGCACCTTTCTGGCCTGAAGTGGGAGTTTTTCATGGGATGAAAGTCAAGTACAATGCAGTTCAGCACATGGTTGGGATCACTCTGAATTCCAGGCTATGGAAAATGCTGCCCATTTCTAGAAAAATTATCTTGGATGGGGAAGAAAAAACACATTGGATCAGGCTTTCCTGAGAACTGGTGATAATGTTGGTATTCTCCAATTCCAAGAAGACTTGGAGAAATCTTCTTGGAGAAGCATTTCCCGCTGTCAAGAAGAATATAGTTAGTTAGAATATAGTGTAGTTTAGAATTTTGTCTTCATCCCCTTTATACCCTTTTATACCCCTCATACCCTCATACCTTCGATGAGCCCATGAATTTGCTGACCCTTGACCATCCTGGTTCCCAGGGACCCTTCTAGAGAGAAGAAACCCTTCTCATGTCTTCTGCCCATGGGGAAACCCACCCATGGCAGGACAAATGCCAGAGCCGCCCTCAAAGGCTCCTTCTCTGCAGTCTCTGAAGTGAGCTGAGTCTATTGACTTCCCCCTTCCCCAGTGCTGTGGGGTATTTGGGGCGTGGGAGAGCAGGGGAAGGTGGGTCAGGGAGGCCAGGGACAGCGTCCAGATCCAGCTCGCTAGGACAGTGAGTGGCGCTGCCCATAACCCTGCACAGAGCCCCCAAGTGCCCACGGTCCAGCGTTTCATCTCTGACTTCATCCAGTTCAGACAGTGCCCATGATTCCGTCCAAGTTCTCATCCTCATAGAGCCTGGGGACCTGCTGTGGTTCCATGCCCTCTCTTATCCTACCCTTCACCTGTTGTTGGGTTTTTGGAGAATCTCATATTCCAGCCAATGTGCTCAGTGCTGCCCTTGAATCTGAAACAGTCATTTTTCCTGATGACCCCGAGGTGCCCAGGGCTGGCCATGCGATTTGCTTCAGGGAAGTTGTGTCTTTGAGTTTCCTTGGGCTGGGCTGACACCTAGATTTTCTCTCGCTGGAGAGAACAGCAAGGCTGGCAAGGGAATGAGAGAACCAGGCAAGGAGGGATGAAGGTAGGCAATGTTCAGGACCTGGAACATAAAGTGGCATGTTCCAGAAGGCCTCAGGTGCACCTTCCTGGTGGGTCTTTAAGGAAAGCATTTCTGCTCTCTTTGTACAGGGCTGGTGGAAGGAGACTTTTAAACCTCTGTATAGGGACTGGGCGATAGATTGTAGAGTCAGAAGGGTACTTGCCTTGCACATGTATGTCCAGCCTGGGTTTGATCCCATAGGGTTCCCCAAGCCTGCCAGGAGTGATTCCTGAGTGCAGAGTCAGGAGTAATCTCTAAGCACTGTCAGGTGTGACCCAAATAATAAACAAAACATTTTAACAATAAAATTCAATTTAGTCAGAGCAATAGCAAAGCAGGAAGTGTGTTTGCCTTGCATGTGGCTGGCTTGAGTTTGATCCCCAGCATCCCACAGGGTCCCCCAAACACAATCAGGAGTGATTCCTGAGCCTATGTAGAGCCAGGAGTGACCCCTGAGCACTTGTTGGGAGTGGTCCACAAAACAAAAACATTCTTTTAATAAAAAAAAAAAACTTAATTTAGGAAATAAGCAGATGATCGAACAAGGTTCAAAAGCTTCTGGGGCCTGAGCCCATCCCATGCAGGGTTTAGGGGATGTTCATCAGCAACGTGTGATCCTTTTTCAGGGCAGGCATCTGAGTTGCTGCCGTGAGGTGATTCCATATCTTACGGCTGGAATTAGAGCTCACTGTGGAGCTGAGTAAAGTGTCCTGTTTGCGCTGAGCTTTTGTGGGTCAGGCACTGTATGTGCTACTGCCTGATACTCATGGGCAGGGCACCTGTGACCAGAGGTTCTGTTGTCAACTTCCTTAGGGTCTTGTGTTTGCCTTTTTTGTCATCTAAGTCTTCTTTGTGTTGTATGCTGAGTTTCTCCTAAAAGAAAACCGATCTATGACACTGCCCAGCACAAACCCATTTGGAAAGTGCTTCACGGAGCACACGGAGTGGTCCCAAACTTTGTTTCTGGACCATGCAGTCTGGGGTTGCATGAAACCAACGAGACTGCAGGTTCCTCACCTGTTCCAGCCTTTCCATATCCCCAGGGAAGTGTTAGGCTAGATGACTCCAGTATGGCAGTGGAGAAGCCAATCTTAGGGACACTGGATTTGGGGATTGCCCGTGAGGCCACCCTGAAACTAATTGCTATTATGCAGTTATTCTGTAGATTATGCAGTCAAAAAAGCCACAGGCACAAAGGACTGAATTCAGTCTGCAAAGGCGAGGGTGTGACCAAGGGTCCAGTGAGGCATGAGGCTGTGCACGGCCAGTGAATGGGTCAGTGGGTGGACTTGACTCTAGGCAGTCCCTGCAAGATCCGGCTTCTGCTTTCCTGAGTGCCACCGAAATAAGGCAGACCTAACTGTTCATCTGGGGGCGTGGTGTGTGTGGTGAATCCCACAGTGAGCCAGGAAATGAGGCCAGTTTCCATCTATCAATGATCAGGGCAGCTGGTCCAAAAGACACTGCTGATCTAGCTTTGCTGTCTGCAAGAAAAGGTACAGCTTCATGGTTATTCTGTGTTGTTTGGTTTGGGGGCCACAGTGGGCATGCTTTGGGGTTACTCCTGCCTCTGCACTTAGGGGTCTCTAATATGCTCAGGGATCACTGCTGCTGGTGCTCTGGGGTCACTCCTGGTGGGGCCTCTGGTTTACTCCTGGCTCTGCACTCAGTGATCACTGAGCGATCACATAGGGATCACTACTTGAGTGACCATAGCGGGTGCCAGGGATAAAACCTGGGTGGATCTTGTGCAAGGCAAGCTCTGGCCCCATAAGGACTCTGAGCATTTGCTGAAGATCTAAGCAGTATGGGGAGCAGAACGCAGATCTCTGAGGTGTGGCCCCACAGGACAAAACTGGAGTTACCCAGAGACATGGTATCCAATTCTGGCTAGATGAGAGGGGCTGCAGAAATGCATTTCTGAGAAACCTCACAGAATGGGGTGTGAGGTGTGGTGGGTAACGGTGTGTGGGTGCTGTGGCCAGGGGACTAGACCTGGAGTTAGTCCATTTTGGTCCTGGGCTGGGTTCTCACTTCTTTGTGGGGAAATGGTCATATATTCCCCGTGGGGGTGTTCAAGGTATGGGCGCAGGTGGCTGGGGGCCTTGTTGGGGAGGCCTTCATGGGAGAGAACAAAGGAGGTTCTTGCAGCTTTGAGAATGATGGACTCTGGGGAAGTGGCTTCTTTCACCCTGGTGCAGGGGAGTGGTGGGCAGTCGTCCTCCCTTCTGATGTGGCAGAATTTTGTCTGGAATCTTTGAGGATCATCCCTGGCATGAAAACAGACCTCATGATTAGGAAATCATGCTGGGTAGGGTAGAGCCAGCAAAAGAAAGAAGCAACAGGGCAGACAAAAGGGGAATCTTTGCTTTTGGAGGAAAGCAGCTGGAGAAAGACCTACATGCAGTCTGTAGGATCTGGGTGTGAGCTCTGTGTTGTGAAGAAGAAAGTGCTTGAAGGTACTCAGGTTACTAGGTCTGCTCCACAGGAGCTTTGCTGGGCCCAAGAGATGGCACAGCTGGTAGGATGTACACCTTGTGTGCAGCTGGCCCAGGTTCAATTCCCAGCACCATATGGTTCCTTGAGCCCTTCCAGGAGCTATCAGAAAGCACTGAACAAGAAGTGGCCCACTTTTCCTGCTGGGATGGACATGAGAGAAACTCTGAATGTAAATGGCTATAGTGACTAACTTTGTGCGCACTGAGACTAGAGTAGAAAGATGATGCTCTGGGAGAGGGAAAGGAAAAGGGGCAAAGGTGGTACCAGAGAAGTGGCCTGAGTGTCAAAGGGAATCATCCAGAGGGATACAGGAGTGTCAAAAAGGGATGCAGGAGAGAACCCTGAACACAGAGTTAGGAGCAAGCTCTGAGCATCACCAGGGGTGGCCCTAAAACAAAAAAGTAGAACAAAACCTCCTTTTTGCTGTCCTGCCTCCTACCCTCCTGAAACTGATTCTCTGGAGCTACCCTTGCTGCTGGGGTGGGAAATGCTTTCAGCAGCACCAGCTGGGGGCAGAGACATGGAAAATTCTTCCTGGAGACAAGCAGGCCTTCGTGGCAGCTGCATTTTGTGTCTTTGTGTCTGCAGGAATGTGCCAGCACAGCAGATAACAACTTGGCATGTGCCATGGTCCAGTACAGGGCAGCCTTTGGTTTCCCTGGGGACAGTGCATAAGCCTCCAGGGAGCTGGTTTTCTGAAGTCTGCGTGCAGGGTCTGAGTTTCACATCTGGAAATGGGACTTTTGTTGGTCTGAAACTTTGTTTGAAACTAACTTGGTTAGGACCAAATACCAGCTTCAGGTCCAAGCAATAATAGCACAATAGGGAGGGCATTTGCCTTGCATGCTGATGACCTGGGTTTGATCCCTGGCATTCCATTATCCCATATGATTCCGGAGCCTGCAAGGACTGCTTTCTTTCTCTTCCTTCTCTCTCTCTTTCTCTTTCTTTCTTTCTTTCTTTCTTTCTTTCTTTCTTTCTTTCTTTCTTTCTTTCTTTCTTTCTTTCTTTCTTTCTTTCTTTCTTTCTTTCTTTCTTTCTTTCTTTCTTTCTTTCTTTCTATCCTTCCTTCCTTCCTTTTCTTTTTTCTTTTTTTTTTTGTGTGTGGTTTTGGGGTCACACCCAGCAGTGCTCAGGGGTTATTCCTGGCTCTATGCTCAGAAATTGCTCCTGGCAGGCACAGGGGACCATATGGGACACCGGGACTCGAACCGATGACCTCCTGCATGAAAGGCAAACGCCTTACCTCCATGCTATCTCTCCGGCCCCCTTCCTTCCTTTTCTTTCATTTATTCATTTTTGGTCACACCTGGTGGAAACTCAGGGGTTACTCCTGACTCAGTGCTCAGAAATCATATGGGGACCATATGGGATACTGGGGGTTGAACCCTGGTCTATTGCTGTATGCAAGGCAAATGCCTGACCACTATCCTATTCTCTGACCACCCTGATTTCTGAGTGCAGAAATAAGAGTAACCCCCAAGTACCGCTGGGTGTGACCCCCAAACAAAAACAAACAAAAATCCCCAGTTCAGGGTGATAGCACAGTAGAGAGGGTGTTTGTCTTGCATCCAGCCAACTCAAGTTCAAGCCCAGCATCCCATAGAGTTCCCCAAGCCTGCCAGAAGTAATTTCTGAGTGCAGAGCTAGGAGGAACCCTTGAGCACTGCTGGATATGGACTCAAAACAAACACAAACAAAAATAACCAACCCAGCACTCAGTCTCCTCCTCTTAGTGATTAACCCAGTTCTGCATTGGAAAATTTTAGTCCTAGGTCAGCTACTGTGGAATTGTGCTGACTAGGGCTTTGGATATTGTAGTAGAGTCCCTGTGAGGAATCCTACATGCCACAGCCACTAGGTGGCTGAGTGAAGTCCAGTAAGTTGGGTGCTGACCCCCTCCCCGCCTCTTGTGCTGTCCAGGTCCCCAGGATGCCCTCATTCTGCACAGGCTCACCCTGCTGGTGTCATTAGGACAATTAGTCAATGGTTTGATTTGTCGCATCAGAAGGGAGAGGGGAGTGTTCAAATTCTCTTCATTCCAGCTGTAGATCTCTATCCTAGAGAAGTGGTTCCACCCCCAAGTCAGTGCACAAATATTCCTGACAAAGAATAGAAACAAACTGAATAACCTTCACTGGTTCATGGATAAACCAGGTGAATTTTGGGACCAATCTTGGCTGGACAGAGAAAGAAACATTGCTGTAAATGCTATAATGAGAAAGGGCCTTGGAAATAAGTGAAAAAACAAAACCAAAAACAGGTGTATTTGCTGAAGATTCTTTTAAAGTGAAATGTTTAGATGATGCAAATTTATGGAAAAAGGCTAGTAGATTAGTGTTTGCCAGGACCTGGGCGGGGAGAGCAGGAGACAGACTGAGAACTGGTGCTTGGCTTCTTTGAGTGATAAACTGTTTCTGAGATTAGAGAACAGAACTCAGTGGGTAGATTAGAAACCACTGCAGTCCACTTTCTAGAAAGGAGGGGAGGTTGATAGATGTGCTTTATAATCTCGATCAAATTCTTGTTGAAAAGATCCTACTTCTCCCTTCTATTGGCTGACAAGACTTAGGCAGTGATTCTGTTTATACCCAAGGACTCTCATCCACCAAACTGGAAAGATGCTACATGCTACTCATGGGGAGACATTTTGAGAAATGAAATCCTGAATTTGCCAATGCTTTTCAACTGAAATCCTTACAGAGTTACAGATTGTGATACTGGGATGCTGATGCAGTTATCCATCTATTGTTCTCTTCATATGCTATATACAATCAATTGTCCTGTTGAAAATATTGCAGAGGCTTCAGAAAGTCTTGTCTTCTATGGATGTTTGGTTCTCTATGTATCTGTATGTAACAAACATACATCTGTTTTTGAGGGTTCAAATCTTCAGGTTTCTTCATTGATCTTGACTTGATCTCTTTGTTATTGAAATAATGTATTATTCCTGTATTGCTGCCTATATCTCCTTTCAGCTTTCCCAATATCTGACATACTTATCTCTTTTTAGTGAGTTAAGGCTTTTAAATAGGTTCTTTGGGATTGGGTTTTCTTGGGGAGCCCAATAATCTTGGGAAATCATATGGTGCTGGGGATGGAACCCAGCACATAGAACTTGTACATAGACCTTGTGCTGTAGTCCATGAACTGTCCGACTTTTGTGCCTTTTTTTTTTTTTTTTTTGACTTAAAACACCTTACATGGGGCTGGAGAGATAGCATGGAGGTAGGGCGCTTGCCTTGCATGCAGGACAGTGGTTTGAATCCTGGCATCCCTTATGGTCCCCCAAGCCTGCCAGGAGAGATTTCTGAGCGTAGAGCCAGGAGTAACCCCTGAGTGCTGCCAGGTGTGACCCCAAAACCAAAAAAAATAAAATAAAATAAAAAAATCGCAAACGAGCCTTTGATAAATATCATCTGATTAAATCTTAGTTTTAATAAAAATCTACTCAGAGGGCAATGGGTAGGGCGCTTCCTTACACATGGCTTGGGTTCAGTCCCCAACATCCCACCCCATACAGTTCACTGAGCCTGCCAGGAGTGATCCTCCAGAACAGAGCCAGGAGTCAGCCCTGGGCATGACCATATTTGGTCGCCAAACCAAACCAAAGAAACGACAACAAAATCAACTCAAGTATCAGTCAAAAAAAGTGCCCAAAATACTTCTCAGAACTCAAGTAATTTGTCGTTCTGGACGCTCTTAAGCTACGTCATTCTCAGAAATGAAGTCTTTTTTAGCAAGTTGACCTTCCCACCCTCATTTGTTTTCCCTTCTTGTCTTCTTTTTCCTCAGTGCCAGAGAGATTGCGTCTGCCTCAGAGAGAGAGAGAGAGAAATCACATCTGCTTCAGAGAGAGAGAGAGAGATCACATCTGCTTCAGAGAGAGAGAGAGAGAGAGAGAGAGAGAGAGAGAGAGAGAGAGAGAGAGAGAGAGAGAGAGAGAGAGAGAGAGAGAGAGAGAGAGAGAGAGAGAGAGAGAGAGAGAGAGAGAGAGAGAGAGAGAGAATCATCACCTCTGCCTCAGTCAGTGCCAAAACTACCATGTGCTCCACCAACCCAAGCGGCTGGGTGACTTTTGAGGACGACCCTGTCCAGGCCAGTCCGAGGCCCAAGACCCTCGCTCTGGAGCATCAGGGGCCCTGCAGGCCTAACGGGCTGAGGCTCAGCCTCTCTGGCCCTGGGGAGCCGCCCAGCACGCCCTCATCCCTCAGCAGCACCCCACTCCCATCTCCCCTCGTGGACTTCTTCTTCAGCCCCGGGCCTCCCAGCAACTCCCCTCTGTGCACCCCTACCAGGGAGTTCGCGGGGTTCCCTGGCATCCCCAGAGCCGGGACTCAAGTGCTTGACCCTATCCCAGAATCTTCTCCTGGCTGCCCACCCCTGACATCCTCACTGCGTGCCCAGCCGGCCCATGCACCCACTTCCACATCGGATCCCCCTTCAGGAGCACGCGCTGCAGCCGAAGGAGGTCCCCACCCGGCGGAAAGCGATGCCCCCCAGTTCCAGTCTTTCCAGGAGGACTATGCCTTTTGCAGTCCCTTTTGGAAAGAGGAAGACGGTGCGCCCCAGTGGCCCCCGGGGGCCAGGAAGCCATCCAGAGGGCTGCCGGGGGACCAGAAGAGCCTCAACCAGTGCGCCCTAAGTTACGTCTGCGAAAAGCTCCAACACCTCCAAGCGGCCGAGCACCAGGAGGAGGCCCAGGCCGCTCCGGACGCCTCCAGCACCCCGCTGTTCTGCAGCCAGCCCCGTGCCGCCGCCGGCTGGCCCTTCCTGCTGAGGATCCCCGAGAAGAAGACCCGCATGTCGTCGCGCCAGTGGGGCCCCATCTTCCTGCGCGTGCTGCCGGGCGGCATCCTGCAGCTGTTCTACGCGCGGGGCTTGGAGAGCCCGTTTCGGGAGCTGCAGCTGGACCCCCACTGCCGGCTGTCCGCGCCCCGAGTTCAAGGCCACCTCCACACGGTCCAGCTGGAGCGCGTCGCCTACGCGGAGCGCCGGGGCCACCGCGTCGGGGACGGGGGTCCGGCCGCGGAGCAGATGCTCAAGCTGGGCACCCCCGAGCACCCCGACCTGCTGGCCTTCGCGGCCGCCGTGGAGGACGAGCTGGCGCGGCTGCCCGCGGCGCCGCCGCGGCCCGGCCGGGCGCATGAGGACCCCGAGATGCTGCTGGAGGTGGAGGACCGCTTTCGGGGCGTCGTGGCCCGGGGCGCGGGGGGCCTGGCGCAGGGCGCGGTGCTCACGCGCGTCTGGTGCCTCTGCTTCCTCGCCGGCGCGGCGGAGCGCTGCTTCGTGGCGCTCAACCTCCGCGACGCCGAGCGGCCGGAGGGGGACCCCGAGGGTTCGGGGGTGCGGCTGCGGGAGCATCACCTGCACGGCTGCGTGGACGCCGCCCAGTTCGCGCGCTCCCGCGTGCTCCGCTTCGCGCCCCCCCGACGCCTGCCGCGTGGAGCTGCTGCGCTTCCGACCCGCCGCGCCCCGCGGGGACCCCCCGCCGCTGCGGGTGCGGCCGCGCGTGGCGGTGCGGGGCGCGGCGCTGGAGCTGCGGGCGGACGTCCGCCTGGACCCCGGACTCGGACTCGGACCCGGGCCCGGCCCCGCCTGCCACGACGTGGTGCTGCGCTTCCCGGTGCCCGCGCGCTGGGCCGGGGCCGAGTGGACCCGCAACGTGCCCACGCGCGCGCGCGCCCTCAAGGTCCGGCGCAGCCGCGGAGGCGCGTGTCTGGGCGGCGGCCTCGAACCCGCGGCCGAGGCCAGGCTGCGGGTGAGCGCGGGCGCCGCCGCGTACGAGAGCGCCTTCCGCGCCCTGGTGTGGCGCCTCGGAGGCCTGCCCGCGCCCGGCTCGGGTGAGTGGAGCCAACTCCTCCATCTCTCCCTCCTTGTCCTCCTCTCCCCTCTCCTCCCTCTTCTCCCTCTTCTCCTCCTTGTTTCTTCCCACTTTCTTCTTCCTCCTCCTCTTTCTTCCTCCTTCCTCCTCCTCCTCTTCCCTCTCCCTCTTCTCCCTTGTTTCCTCCTCCTCCCTCTTCTCCCTCTCTCTCCCCGCTTTCTTCTTCCTCCTTTCTCCCTCCTCCCTTTCTTCCTCCTCCTTCCTCCCCTCTTCCTCTTTCTTTCTCCTCTTCTCTCTCCTCTTCTTCCAGTCTTTTCCTCCTTCCTCTTCTCCTCCCCCATCTCTTCCTCTTCCTCCTCCCTCTTTTCCTCTTTCTCCCTCCTCCCCACTCCTCCTCCTTCTTCTATCTCTGAAAGAGATACAAAGAAACTAGGGATACACTTTGTTTTAGGTAAACTAAAGTGTAACCCCAACTAGAGAACATTGTAGAAAATCAAACCTTTGAGAAAATAATCTTACACACCTCCACTACACACTAGTGAGTGTAATCTCTGTCGCAAATACTAGGGGGTTTACTTGACTCTTTTCTCCAAACCCTCTGAGCTTAGGTTTTACTCTCTGGGGGTCATGGTGGGTAAGATGCACCCCTTGACATCTCCAGGATGGGAACATTGGAGAAGGAATTTTCACTCTGGTCTTGTAGTTTTTCTCAGCCCGGCCTGTGATTCAGAGAAGCCCAAGAGTTTCCAAGATTTCATTACTAGACTCTACCTGCTCCTGGCGTTCACTCCAGTCCTGCTCTGTCCCAGACTCAACACTGGGCCAGTGCATAGATGGCTGGACCCGGGTATGCAGCCAGGGCCTTGGCACCCAGCTCCACTGGCCCTGCCGTGTTCTGGGGTGGCAAGAACCAGCCCGTTCAGCAAAAAGCATTTATTTATTTATTTATTTATTTATTTATTTATTTATTTATTTATTTACTTACTTACTTCTAGTCACAAAATTGAATCGCAGAGCAGAGCAGAGTCAAACGATGAACCACATGCTTGGTCTCAGAGCTCTATTCAGAGTAATTTTGCTAATCAGGCCTTATCCCCTATAGACGGGGTAAATGTTTCTAACTATGTACCCTATCAGATGGAAGAATTAGATCGGTTTAAAAGAGCATGTAAAGAACATGGGCCAAAATCGCCATACAGTGTGGAGTTATTAAGACTTTGGAGTCATAACTCATCTTGGACTTTGTATGATTTTAAAAGAATCGCTGAAATATGCCTGTCGTCTAAACAGCGAACTGAATGGGAAATGTACTATTCAGAAGGCGTAAAAGCTAAATTATATAGCCCGGATGGTATGAAAAAGCAAGTGGCAGGTGTTACTCTATCGTATGAATTATTGATGGCAGAAAATCAATTTGCAAATATTCAGACACAAGCAGCTTTACCTAAGGAAATCTTAAATTTAATTAGGGAGATTGCATTGTCATCATGGGAAAAAATTGATTCTAACAGCATTGGTAGAGGAAACTTTTTAAAAATTACCCAAGGCCCTTATGAGTCATTTGCAGAGTTACTTACTTACTTACTTACTTATTTGTATTTTGGGGCCACAGCCGGTAACGCGCAGGGGTTACTCCTAGCTATGCGCTCAGCAATTGCTCCTGGCTTAGGGGACCATATGGGACGCCGGAGGATCGAACCGCGGTCCATCCTAGCTAGCGCGGGCAAGGCAGACACGCCTTACCCCTTGTGCCACCGCTCCGGCCCTGTGAAGGTCTCTTAGGTGGAGCCGCATAGATGGATGCACCCAGATCTAAACAGGTTTTGTGAATAAGGTATGAGAAGTTTGCAAGGTCCCAGAGTGCCCCCTGATGTTCAGAAAGGAGATAACACTATTTCCAGTTCGTTTATTCTTGAACGCAGCCAATCCCTGCAGCGACCCATGCTCCAGAGACAGTCGTTCGGCTCTTCCGGGAGACCAAGGGTCCAAAGGGGAGGCATATTATTAAACACTCCAGAGTAGTGAATTAGTCAAAGCCAGAAGAAGCTGCCGGAAAACCGGAAAGGAAAATGCCTTTCTCTCTGAGCAGTTGTTACTATTTTAAAAATAGTTTGTTTTAATCAGGTGGATAGATTTTATTTCTAACATTATTTTTTGGAATACTGGATCTTTATCTTTTTTTTCTTTATCTTTATCTTTATCTTTTTTTCTTTTTGTTTTCCTACACCCTTCTTCCTTAATTTTTTGGGCCACAGCCAACTGTATGTCACTTCAACTGTGGCTCACTCCTGATTCTGCACTCAGGGATCCCTCCTGGCTCTGCTCAGGAATCATTCCTGGAGGTGCTTAGGAGACTATATGGGATGCTGAAGACTAACCCAGTTTGGCTGCATAGAAGGCCCCAAGTTTGTTCATTTATTTTTCATTATTTTGGGGGGCCATGCCTGGCGGTGCTCAGGGCTGACTCATGGGTCTACACTCAGAGATCACTCCTGCTCAGGAGACCAGATGGGATGCCAGGGATTGAACCAGTCAGCTGCTTGTAAGGCAAGTGCCCTCTCTGCTGTTCTATCACTTTCTTCCCAAGTTTAAATGAATTTCAATGCATCCTTGTTGCAGACAGAAGACAAGACAGGACAGTGGGTGGCAGACCCTGCTGGTGTGTGCGAATGAAGTTTTCGCTCGCCTTCTGTGTTTGGAAGTTTCTCTTGCTAGAGGCCACTGTGGTTCTCCCCATGTAAGGGACACCTGTGGTTAATCAACCTCTTGATTAATTCATTAATGAGCTAATGGGCTGGTGCCTTTCCATGGCCCTTTGCAGCTCTAGAATTCTATTACTCGCTCTAAAGAAACAGGTTTTAAGGAATGAAAGGTAATTTATCTCTCAAGAATGAAGTGCAATTCTTTAAACTCTTCTTTGTTGTTTAAATGTATATGTTAAGGCTATATTCTGATGGAATTGTCTTGTTTCTGCTATGCCTGTTACAGTGACTGACGTTGGCTTTTGCTATGACTGTCCTCACATATACTCATTTAAGTTAGGTAAAGTAGCATTAGTTATTGTAGATTGCTGTGGACAATGTATTGGAATATTTGTCGAGTCACTACAGCAACATAAGCAGTAGGGAGTACTTGTGAGCATTAAATATAAATATGACATATATCTAAGATGTTTATTTACCATACTCATAGATTATATACCAGCACACATTTATTTTTTATCCCATGATCATACCCATTCATTGGTCCCATTGAAAATCTTCCTAGGTCTGGCATAGATCTGGTTTTTTAGAATAGATGCTCAATACATAGAAAATTGAATTAAGTGGGAACAAATATTAGAATGAAACACTGTAAGCTAATATGCTCATTTCTCTACTGTTCCAAAGCTTTGTGGGTGATAATTATAGTATACAGAATTTCCTTTTTTTTTTGTTTGTTTTATTGAGGGGGGCCACACCCGGTAGCCCCCAGGGGTTACTCCTGGCTCTGTGCTCAGAAATCGCTCTTGGCTCAGGGGACCGTATGGGATGCTGGGAATCGAACACAGGTCCGTCCTGGGTCCACCGTGTGCAAGGCAAAAACCCTATCGCTGTGCTATTTCTCTGGTCCCCCAAAATTATCTTTATTGAAAAAAGAAATCTATGCTGGGACTATTTTTTGGAATAGTTTATATATATAATAAGATTCCAGTACAGTTGAACCAATAAGGACTTTTCATTATGTTATCTAGGCTGGGCCAGTGTTAACCTTTGCATTATTTAAGCAGTAAACACAGTGGTAGGAAAATAAGAAAATGAAGAATCACTGTGGGGCCTTATTCATGTATTTTAAATCTTTTAAACTACAGCCACACACACTGTAACCAAATAAGGATGCTTCAGAAAATAGCACTCATCTTTTAATGAAAGAAACTTGGCATACTTCTAATTGAAACCATGTTTAGGAGTTAATATATGTGCAGCACTGGTAATAAAATGGTACTTACTTTAAAGCTATGGCTTACAAAATGAAACAAAGCAACAGAGTTCCTCCAGTAAATGGGAAGCCATGAATTTGGCTAGTCTGTTGTGTAGTGGAACTTACACTGCAGCGATGCGAATGCTAGTAGTATTTAATAAGCAAACGAGAGAGAAATTGAGTCTCTGAAGGTCCAGAGAAATGTTCACCAGCCACAAAAATACTTGGACTCTATTTCAGCCACAGCCGTGGAATTTTTCTTCTTCTTCTTCTCCAGGTCCTGATCAGACCTATTGTTTGTCCTACAAACTTGAACTTGGCTCAGACCAGGAAATCCCCTCGGACTGGCACCCCTTCGCCACTGTTGAGTTCGAGGTGCTGGACACATATGCTTCAGGGATCGAGGTCCTCTCTCTGGGAGTGGACAGTGACGTCCAGCCGCAGAAACACATCCAAAAGAGAGCCTGTTACAGCATCCAGGTAGCCCTCCAAAAGACTTGCTTCATTTCGGGGCATCCGGGGCTGTGGTCTGATTTGTTTTTAAATATTTGCTTTGCTGTCTTGAGGGTCTGTCATTAATTTTGCAGGATTTTTAGCTTGTTTAGGAACCTCACCTGTCAGTGCTCAATGTTTATCTCCGTGCTCAGGGGTTACTCCTACTCTTTTTTTTTTTTTTTTTTTTTTTGGTTTTTGGGCCACACCCAGCAGTGCTCAGGGGTTACTCCTGGCTGTCTGCTCAGAAATAGCTCCTGGCAGGCACTGAGGACCATATGGGACACCGGGATTCGAACCAACCACCTTCGGTCCTAGATCAGCTGCTTGCAAGGCAAACACCGCTGTGCTATCTCTCGGGGCCCTACTCCTACTCTTAAGCTCAGGAATCACTCCTGATGAGGCTTGGGGACCATATAGGGTGCCAGGGATCTAACCTGGGTCAACTTCCTATAAAGCAAGTGTCTAACTTATTGTACTATATCTGGCTCACATGTATTTGTTCTGCTTTATTATTATTATTATTATTAAATTTTGGGATCACACTTACTCATTCATGGCTCTGTCAGGGATCACTCCTAGTGGAGATCAGGGGACTGATGCAGTGCTGGGGATCAGCTGCCTTACCCACTGTATATTTCTCTCTACCAAGCTTTGTTCTCTCTCTCTCTCTCTCTCTCTCTCTCTCTCTCTCTCTCTCTCTCTCTTTCTCTTTCTCTGACTGAGCACATCATGCTTAATAATTCCGCTTTCAACAAAAACCCAGGCGTTAGCAATGAATTCACATTTCAGTAGCCCATTCAAAATAAAAATTATGTCCAAATAGCATTTCTCAAGGGTGCAAACTACAGAATCTGTGTCCATATAGTGAACAAAATAAGAGAAAATGAAGGCAGATAATGGGGTGTGTTCAGGGGGAAAGGAGGCTTTCATGAGATGTGCAATGAAGACAGAAGAACCTTATGAAACTTTGGAGCATCTTGTCTGAATAGGCATTTGCCTGGAAAACATCCTCAGAATCTTCTAGAATAGTGTTCAGTGGAGCCGCTGTATAAAATACCTTGTAACTTGGCAACTAATTGATTTTTTTTTGGGTGGGAGGGGGCACACCTGACCATGCTCAGAGCTAACTTCTGGCTCTGTGCTCTGGGACCATTCCTGGCAATGCTCAGGGGACCATATGAGATGCCAAGGATGAAACCCAGGTTGGCCATGTTAAGGCAAGTGCCTTTGCTGCTGTGCTCTCGCTCTGGCCCTTTCCTGCCAACTTGAAACTGTCACCATCAGCCTCTCTGCCTTCTTGGGCCAGATAAATTTTGAGTCTGAGGAACCTGCAACTGTTTCTAAACTTCCTTTTCCTTGTCACCTTCAAAGTTTGAGGTAGCCTCTGCCTCATCATGCCCAGAGTGCCTTGAACTGGTGACAAGTGTCTGGCATATAGACACTGTTTACTTGGGAGGTATTTTTCAAAAAGCATGTGCAAAAAATGTGGGGAAAATAATGACATTTATGGAGCCGGAGCTATAACACAGTGGTCAGTGTGTTTGCCTGGTGAGAGGCTCACCCAGGTTTGATGTCCGGCATTCCAAATGGTCCCCTCAGCCTGACAGGAAGGATTTCCACATGTAGAGACAGGAGTAACCCCTGACACTGCCATGTGTGACCATAAAACCAAAAACCAAAAACCAAACCAAAACAACCCATCCCCCCCAAAAAAATTGAAAACAAAAACCCTGCAAACAACACAAAAGTGACCCAGCAACTAAAGAGATGCCTCATTCCAGACTCCGGGTCTTTTCCTTTGTGTGTGGATCTGGTACACGAGCAGTATTTTATTCTTGGTCCTGAACAAATCAAACACATGGTGTGTTGTTACAGTTCTATGTTCCTTCCCCCTGGAAGGACCCTCAGTGGTTGGGAAAGGACTTAGCAGAGCAGACATACCTCCAGGTCATACTCATGGGACAGATGCTGGTCTGGTCGATGCAGGGCCGGAAAGGCCCCTTTGCCTTCTGTGCTAGTCGTAGTTCTGCAGGGCCAACCTCCCTCTCTGGTAGGACTCTTGGCCGGGATTGTCCTGTAGCTCACCCCATGCCCAGCCCCTTCCTCTTTTTTTCTTTCTTTCCTTTCACCCCTGTCAAGAGCTGCTGAGCCCTGGAGTGCTGCTAAATAGCTCTATACATCCAGTTCCTGATTCAGAATTTGCTTCTTGGCCCACCGGGCCTGCACCATGAGCTGTTTTTATCCCACCTGGTCCTATTTCCAATTTACTTTCTTTCTTTCTTTTTTTTTTTTTTTTTTGGTTTTTGGTTTTTGGGCCACACCCAGCGGTGCTCAGAGTTACTCCTGGCTGTCTGCTCAGAAATAGCTCCTGGCAGGCATGGGGGACCATATGGGATGCCGGGATTCGAACCAACCACCTTTGGTCCTGGATCGGCTGCTTGCAAGGCAAACACTGCTGTGCTATTTCTCTGGCCCCCAATTTACTTTCTGTTTTGGGGCCACATCTGGCAGTGCTCAGGGATGACTCCTGACTCAGCACTCAGGATCACTCCAGGTGGGTTCAGGGAACCCTATGGAGTGCTGGACAGGAACCTGATGGGCCAACTGCTGTTCAGGCCCCCTCCCTGCCGTCCAATTGCTCGGGCCCTGCATCTTTTGCCCTGATAAGTCAGTTTTGTCCTGTCTCCTCACTCTTAGTAAATATCTGCTGATTGATTTCAGGTGACATTTTATTTTATTTTTATTTATTTTTGGTTTTTGGACCGCATCCTGCCATGTTCAGGGGTTCCTGGCTCTGTGCTTGGGAATCACTGCTGACAGGCTTGGGGGACCAGATAGGATGCTGGGCATTGAAACCAGGTCAGAAGCATGCAAGGCAAATGCTCTACTCATTGTAGGATGCATAGAAGGCAGGGATATCACTGGGCACAAGTTGAGATGCCCCTATTTCAGAAACACAATTATTAAATGACCCTCCCTGCAGTCCACCTTCCTTAATGGAACACAGAAATGCCTCCATACATTCGTTTCTCTTGTCCTCTCTCATCATCCCTCCATGTCCTGAGTGGGGCTCTATCATCTATTCTGGGACATTGCGCTGAGAAGAGGATTTGGGAGCTCTGTTGGCAAAGGAGAAGGGAGCCTGAGGAGTCAGGAAGGGGGCTTGGAAAATCAGACTGAGCAGCCTTTCTTTCAGGATTTCATCCCTAACACTGCCCTTGTTTTGCTGACAGGTGGAAATCGAGAAGGAGTGGATTAAAATCGATGGAGAAGATCCAGATAAAGCGGATAACTGCATGACTCAGTGAGGATGTATCAGTTCTTGGCAAGACTCTGAATTATTCGCTTTTCAAAGGTGCCACTTCCAGGCTACACACCAAGGTCCACTGCGGACCAGAAGATGGGGTGACTTTGGGGTAGGGGCATTGGGACAGGTCCAATAGACTCTCTAGAGTGCAACTTAGACCAGACACCGAGCCATCTGGGGTTCTGTTATGCTGGTACCCCAGAGGGAAAATAGGTCCCTAATTTGTCTGATGTTTTTGTTTAGTTCTTGAAACATGAAGTTAGTGGCTGATCCGGTTTGTCAGCACAACTAACTGGGGTTTGAATTTTGATTCCTCTGGGCCTGATTACTGTCAACACCCTTATTTCTGTATTAGGACCTACATGAGAGAATGAGACGATCAGAGGAAACTAAACCAAAATGCTTCATTTTCCTTCTTGCTCATCCCTGAAACGTGACAAGGTGTAGAATAATATTGGCCCCACAGGGCCAAAAGGAAGATGTGGAGATGTTCTCTATTTTTACTGCATTAGTAACTAATCAGCTATATATGCTGCCTGTCTCTCCACCATTGTACTTTGATTTTTTTCAAATGTATTTGTACAAAGAAGCTATTTCACTTGATATGTATATTTTAGCACCACTCACTAAGACACATGGCCCTTTGCTCAGAGACTTCTTTCCAAATGGAATCCCTAAGTTGGACACTAATTTAAAATATTTATGTACATTACAGATGACTGTTTAAAGTTGTAGAACTGATTTTTCCAAAGTTTTGGCTCTAAAAATGTATTTTGATTTTAAACTATTATATATAATGAACACTAGACTCTTGAGTGGAAGTATAAATCAGCTATGATTATTTTATGCTTGTTCTGCCAGTGTGCTACTTGTGCTAATTTTGCTTAATTTAGAGTATTTTTCTTTGAAGAATCCTGCCTGCAAAAATACAGGATTATTTTATTTTGATTTCCAAGAGGTGATATTTTTATTCCTCACAATTAGGTCAATGTTTGGTTTCTAATGAAGAAAGTCAATGGTTAGCATTTAATAAACCCTGTTTATTATTTCCTTGAAGTATTCATAGTGAAAGATTAGACTTTGAAAATTGATGAAATCTATTATTTTAGTTATTTTTTTCTGGTTTGAACAAAACAGACCTTTCCAAGTGGAGTCGTACATCTTCAGTGTATGTTGAATCTTACATATGATTAGAAAGATTTTTTTCTCTGTTTACTAGATTTGTTTTCAGTTGAGCTAATAATAGTAATAATGTTCTTCCAAACAACACTGATTTGTTGGTCTCTGGGATTTGTCATACATTTTATTTAATATCATATGATATTAATTTTTTTGGGGGGGGTTTGGTTTTTGAGCCACACCTGGCGGTGCTCAGGGGTTACTCCTGGCTGTCTGCTCAGAAATGGCTCCTGGCAGGCACGGTGGACCATATGGGACACTGGGATTCGAACCAACCACCTTAGGTCCTGGATCGGCTGCTTGCAAGGCAAACGCCGCTGTGCTATCTCTCCGGGCCCATATGGTATTAATTTTAATCTGTTCAAAACCCAATTACAACCAGTGTTTATGACGATCGTATCAATCAACAGATTTTATTGCCTTTTCCTTCTTTTCTGTACAGTCAAGGACTGTAAAAATTGGGTGACTGTTCAAACAAATCGGTCTTATTCTTTTGGAGTTGACTTTACTCCATGCTTATAATATGTGCTCCAGACTCATGGTGGATTTTGGAGGACAAATCTGTGATAGCGTCAGAGGAAGAAACAGCCCTCCTTCTTCCCTTAGGGTCGGCCCACTGGGGAGGGCCTCAGTGTGCCCCAGCAAATTTAAAGGCCTGGGAAGTTAGCTGAGCTAATGATGCCCATTTCTTTCAAGTTTGTTTTATCATAAGGAATTCATCTTTATTCAGGAAAATGTAATGATTATAAGCAGCACAAAAATCAAGTCAGCCAAAGGTTTACTTAATCACAGCCTTCCTGCCCACTGTTTCAAGGGGTGCTCTGGATTTTTGGCCCTGGGGTTTACTCTCCAGCCTCCAGCCTTCTGGAGCACCTTCAGGTTTAGTAGAGGAACAAGAGACCAACTGACAATCTAATTGCATTTCTGCAGGTGAGGACCCCAAGGCTGCTAGTATTTGCTGTGTGGAATGGCCTAATTGTTCATCTGCACATCTATTAGGGTCTTAAATATTCACTACCTCAGGGGGCATTAACATGCTGTAGGAGGAGAAACTCTTATATTACAATTCTTCTGATCTTAGCCACTAAGTGAAAAATCAGGTGGGGTCCACTTAGATCCTAAATTAGAAGGTAGAAGCACCTTTGCCTGAACACAAATGAGGACTTTCCAAATAATAATCACTGCAGATCAGAGACTACAGTAGGGAAATAAAGATGTTTGCCCTGTGTGTGGCTGGTTCTATCTCAGATATTGCCAAGAGTCAAATATCTCAGATATTGCCTGAGTACAAAGCCAGGAGTTAGCTATGAGCATAATGTGTGTGTTTCCAAATCCTCAAAATAAAACAAAATAACAGTGCAAAAACGGTAACAACTACCAACTCTGCTTTTTATTTTGGGGCAGGAAGCGAGCGAAGGAGGAACTGACTTTTTAACTAAGCACTTTGGAGCTACCCTTCATGAGTGTGGCCATTTGAAGGTCAGGCATTTGCTGGACCAATTTCTGCTCCATTATTTTGGTCTGATGGTCTTGCCATCAAAGATATTAGCTGTGTACATGAATTCTGGATTTATAGTTATCTACAGTTATCTACATCCAAACTTAAGAAGTTCCCTTTTTTCTATGGTGATAGAAAAGAAGCTTACAATGGATGGAATTTTTTTGATTTGTATCCAAAACAATCTGAAGGTTTTATTTCCTTGCTTCTGGAGCTGTGCTAAAATACAGCTTTTCTTTTCTTGTAAAGTCACAAACTTTTCTTTACTTACTATCCCTTAATAAAGATATTTTTCCTGTGATACCAGTTCAGATATAAACCAGATTTAAAGCTGAAATAATCTTGTAATAAAATATTTTGTAGAATATATTAATGTTTTTAAAATTAAAGATGTATTAAAAATGAACCTTTCCTGTGCTGTAGATTTTTATCTTCTTTGCAAAATCTGGGACTGTTTTTTATTTATTTAATGTATGAGATCAATTTTAACCTTCAACAAATGTCATAAATGCTAATGTTTCAGTTTATGACATTAAAGAATAATTTATTAATATTTTCTTGACTACATTTTAGCTAATATAGTTATAATAGTATTAAAGTTTATAATATTGATGCCCCAAGTTACTATATCCTGCCACCACCAAAGGGCTCATGGCTGCCCTCCACTGTATTTTAAAGAATGATTTGAAAGTCAATACATGACTCCTTCATTATGTAATGATGATTCTCAAAAATATATGTAAAATACTTAAGAAATGACAACATGTTACATCTAATCTATAGAGAGTATCAAAGGCAGATCCAGGTCTGGGAAATAAGGAATTTTGAGATAAATCTGCAAAAGGATGCAGAATAGATCTATCAACAGGACAATCAATCATCAAAAATTTTTCTTGGGGGCCCGGAGAGATAGCACAGTGGTGTTTGCCTTGCAAGCAACCAATCTAGGACCAAAGGTGGTTGGTTCGAATCCTGGTGTCCCACATGTTCCCCCGTGCCTGCCAGGAGCTATTTCTGAGCAGACAGCCAGGAGTCACCCCTGAGCACTGCTGGGTGTGGCCCAAAAACCAAAAAAAAAAAAAAAATTTTTTTTTATTAGCTCAAGACAATTTGCCAAGCAATTTACCTTACCTCAAAACAATTTGTCTGGAAAAGGATCACATGCACTATCAATGATCTACAACTTCCAATTGGAAAATAACTCAAGTCAGCGATACGTATAACTAGTCAGGGTCAAATCAACAATGATTATGATATTTGACCAATAAGCAATGTATAGTTGGCCTTCCAAACAGCCAGAATATATTTCCGAAGCTTGTTTGGTTTTTATCCACCATTTCTTTTGGAGGTGGTTTTGAGCTACACCTGTGGAGATACTCCTTACTTAGTGCTCAGGATGTCATTCCTGAGAATGTTCAGGGATGTGACTAGTTTGGGGGCCTAAACCTGGTTCAGCTACATTCAAGGCCGGAGCCTCACCTCTGCATTCTCTGATTTCTGCCATGTTCCTGACCCTAAAGTCTCTCCCCAAAGCTTTGGAATTTATTGTTGAGCATTAAAGAGGCCACCAGAAATAGCCTGGAAACGGCTGATGTTGTGAGCGAGTCCAGTGGCTAATGGGACTCTAAGACTGATTTACAAGTGGAGAGGAGTAGAGGTGGAAGGTCCAAACTGTTTTCAATCATGCCCAGGTTATTAATTCTCCACTATATACCCAGAGAAGAGTGTGAACTTCTTGGTGTGATTTGGGGAACATGGGGTGCATGCAGGGTGTGAATATTCATCAGCATCATGCCACACCTGCCCCTTCCCTGTTCATCTAGCTGTTTCTGGATCATCTATACATTGGTCATCTAGCAAGTTAATCAAGTTTCTGAACTCTAAGACTCTTCAGTAAAGTAACCTCAAAAGTGAGTCTGAACACTTTGGATCCATGGAGCCAGTCTGTGAAAAGCACATATCAGGGCCTGGGTAACTGGTGACTTCAGGGTGTGGGGAAGCCTGCAAAATGGGGGCCCTTCACCTTACCCAGATTCATCTCTGGGCAGAAAGCTTCAAGTGCAAGCTTAAGTGAGTGATTAAGTTATTATTTAAAGTTCTGCTGGTGCTTAGGAATTACTGACTGCTGTGTGGAATTGGAATCCAGGCTAAATGCTACTGCTTCTAAGTCATTGGCCCCAATTCTAGCAAATTCTATGTGCTGGGAAATTACTTCTAAGGAATTTTCAAACATTGGCAATGATGATAGCAATCATGCATTTAGGGCCAGAGAAAGGAAGAGAAAGGAAGGTGGGGTGGGGGTTAGTATGCATTTAAAAGCTTTGTTTGTTTTTTTGGGGGGCTACACATGATGATGCTTAGGGGCTAACCCTGACTCTGCACTCAGGAATAACTCCTGGTGGGCTTGGGGAACCATATGGATGCCAGGGATCAAACCTGGGTGGGCTGCATGCAATGCAAGTGCATGCAATGCAAATGTCTTACCTGCCTTCCCTGATCTAACCCTGCATTACAAACTTTTTAATATTTAAGTTTAGAAAACAATGTGTAGTATAATTGTGCAGAATCTATCTCATATGAAGGTTGCCACCACAGAAAAAGCCTCAAGGTAAATTGGCTCCAGAAAAAGACTTGATCTTTACAGCAATCCCTTTCCTGTTGATAGAAGAAACTGCTATGTGTTGGAATCCAATCTTTGTCTAATGAGTTAAACTGTAAAACTGCATCAGGAAATCAAACTTCATAGAGCCCATGTAGTAGGCTATCATCCTACTAGTGGGTTATCAACTCCCGCCAGAAAGGTCAGGGCTTGGTCAGAGCTCTGTAAGATGCACCATAGAATGATTCAGTGTCATCAACATATCACATGAGTGATAAAGTGATATTAAGTTCAAGTTCAAGATATCAATATCAAGTTCCCATGAGTTCTCATCTACTTTGTTCAGCCCTAGCTACTGCTCCTACCGCCTGCCTTGTACAGAGATTGATTTTGTGAGTTGGGGACATCCAAGCCTGCCCCCAAGCTGATTTGTTCCAATGACTTCCTGTTCCTTACCTGGTGCTAGGTGGAGGCCATTGAGCACAATAAGATTAATATTAAATCATTATCCATAACAGTTTCCTGGGACTCACGTGCCTATTTCTCAAGTAGATAGAAATGAAAGGCTTATATTTAGCACCCAAATATGAATTTGATTGCAACTTAATTATTAAGGTAAGAATTATTGCTCATGAAGCCTATAGCTGAGTTACCAAGAAAAAAAAATTAAAAATGGGAAAAAACACATGAAAAACTAGAAGATAATTTTAGGCCTTTAAAAGTCATCAAGAAAGGGAAGTCAGCAGATTAGACTAGTTGCCCCATGTTTTAAGGTTGAAGCTTTGCTTCTATGACGATCCTGGGTAAGAAATGCGAATCATTATTACACTTTGGGGGCTTACATCTTTTCTCTTCTCTTCCCCTCATGCCCCTGGCTCCAAAAAGCCTTCCAAAACTCAGGTGAATGACCCTACATGTTGATGTAAACCCCTCAAAGTCCATTCTGGCTACGTACGCCGAACTTTCATGTAATGCAACTTAGAAGCAGAAGAGGGAGCTCTGAGGCAAGCTGCGGATGCAGAAAATAAGAATTTGGCGGTGCTTGTATGATGATTAATGAAAGATCTTGGGGGCATTTTTTGTAAAGCATCTCAAGTGTTGCGAGTCCATTGGGGCATAATTAAAATGAATGCAGTAGACAAACACTTGAAAGTCTTCTTAATGTCTTGTCTAAAAATGCTGGTGAAGACAGTTTTACAAGTCCCAAGGATTTAAATACTACACTTATCTCTAAACATTTCTAAGTACTAAGAAGAACAGGAAACATAGTTTCTTCCTTCTCAACAGATTCCAAATCATTTTTCTCTTAATGAGAGTTAATAAACTGTAAATCTGCTTACTTTGGGAGATTTATAAACTAGAGTGGCTCCGTCCTGTTGGACTTGGGAATTCTCCCTTGCATGCATAAAGAGGCTGCTTTGGACACTGGCTGCCTTTAATTGGCAGGTGACTTGGAGTCATCTAAGTATGCTCTGTGATCTTTTGCTCATTTTGCTCATCTCAACATAAATATCAACATCTGGGGCCGGAGAGATAGCATAGAGGTAAGGCGTTTGCCTTTCATGCAGAAGGTCATCGGTTCAAGTCCCGGCGTCCCATATGGTCCCCTGTGCCTGCCAGGAGAAATTTCTGAGCATGGAGCCAGGAGTAACCCCTGAGCACTACTGGGTGTGACCCCAAAACCACCAAAAAAAATATTAACATCTTGTTGATGTGTATTACTTGCTTTATATGTGCCTCTGTTTTTCTCAGTATTGGGGGACAAACTGTATTCCCAAATAGTAAATTCCTGTTCTTGAAGGATATATAATAGTGAAGGAAGCCAAACAAGAAATAAGTATCAATTTGATATGCACTCACTTTTCAGCTCTTGGAATTTCTCAGTAATGATGCCTTTGACTTTTCTTTCTTCACAAGGGTTTTCTGGCTCTCTTGGACGCCAGTGGTTTTTATGTTGATTCTGTTGAATGTATTATCCCAATGTCTGTAGTCATCTGTTAGTTTATTTTGAGGATTTTTCTCCCATCTATGTTTGTTTTTTTGAGGACTCTTTTCTATCTTCTACTGTTGTGTGAAGGTGTTATGAAGTTCAGTTTCCAGCTCATGTAGTCTGTCCTCAGTAGCTATTGTTACTTTGAAGTGAGGCCTTCCAGTGAGTTTTCCAAGTCTCCTACCAGTTATAGCATTTTTGTTTAAAGTTTTCTTATTTCTGTTCTCAAATCCTCGTGAATCTTACCATGCTGTTTGTTTCATGGTTTCTTTGAGTTCCTTGACATCCTCAACATTTCCACTCTAATGTCCATATCAGAGAAGCTATATAAAGCTGATACTAGTTGGATCTTTAGTACTAACATCTTCATTCACTAAATGAGGTAGGGTTCTGTGTTGCTTTCCTATTGCAGTGTTATGGTGCTTATTTCTGTTGTGGTATGGCTCATTGACTAAAAAAACAAATGAGCAGCATCGGAGTGAATTGAAGCAGCTACACTTTTCTTGAGGTTCACTGACCTGGGGTGAAAATGGCTCTTCTGAGTCACAAAGAGGACCCTGTTGCCAAGTCTGTCTGTCTGTCTCTGTTTCTTAAGTCTGTGTTTCTAGATATCAAGTATTTGGGGGAGGGTGTTGGGTCGCACCTGGCAGTACTCAGGGGTAACTCCTGGCTTTGTGCTCATAAATCACTCCTGGCAGGCATGGGGGACCATATGGGATGAACCATCGTTCATTCTGGAATGGCTGCATTCAAGGCAAACACCTTCTGCTGTGCTTTCTCTCCAGCACCTAGATTTCTAGTTGGGATCATTGTTGTGAAGGGAGGAAACTCAACAGAAGAATAATTAGCCTGAATCTAGTTAGAAGAATGTTTTGTTCAGATTGTTTGGCCAAAGAACCTTCTGTTCTAGGCAGATATTGTAGAAGGGACCTGGAGGAAGTGAGTGAGATGTGAGAGCTGAGACCAGCTCTGGGCACTGGCATGGAGGGGTGATGGATCTTTCAGGAGACAGGAAGCTAAGGGGCAGCTAGAGCAGAACAGAGAAGGAGAAGAAAGAGGATGATGAGAGAGAGAGGAGAGATAGTTGGTGGACTGGAAGCCTTAAGTGTGACTGGTAGTGGAAGAAAGGACTAAGAAGTCACCATTGCATTTGGAACATGGATTTTAGCAGATGGCACAGGGGACTGAGCACACCTGGCTTTGTTGTCACTGCAGAACTTGGTTATTAAGAAGGAATATGAGCCAGAATCTAAAAAGGAATATCTTCTTGCCTTAGGAGCCAAGTTTTGGAGCCACCACTATAGTCCAGGGTGTCAGGCATCTGTCTTGCATGCAGCTGAACCTTGGAGCTCACCAGGAATGGTCCATTTTATTTTATTTATTGATTTTTTTTTTTTTTGCCATCCCTGTGCTCAGGGGTTATTCATAGAGGGCTTGGGGACTATATGGGCTGTTGAGGATTGAAGTTGAGTTGACTCTTGCAAGGCAAACACCCTCCCTGCTGTATTATATCTCTGGCCCCAATCAGGAGTGATCCTGGAGTATCTAGCTAGAAATAAGACCTGAACATCACTAGGTGTGGCCTCAAAACAAACAAACAAAAAAAGTTAAAGCTTGGTCTTTTCTGGTATTGTCACTGTTCCATTGTTTCTTTCTTTTAAAATGTAAAATTTTTATTTAAACATCCTGGTTATCAATTTGGGGTGGGACCACACCTGGAGGTGCTGGGGGTCAGGGCAGGCAGTGCTCAGAATTAAACCCAGACCTTCCGGGCCGGAGAGATAGCACGGAGGTAAGGCGTTTGCATTTCATGCAGAAGGTCATCTGTTTGTATCCCAGCATCCCATATGGTCTCTCGAGCCTGCCAGGAGCGATTTCTGAGCGTGGAGCCAGGAGTAACCCCTGAGCGCTGCCGGCTGTGACCCAAAAACCAAAAACCAAAAAAAAAAAAAAAACAAAAAAAAAACACCCAAAAAACCCCAAAACAAAACAAACAAACAAACAAAAACAAACCCCCAAAAAAACCAACAACAAAAAAACAAAAACCCAGACCTTCCACATGCAAAACAGAAGCTCAGTCCATTGAACTCTCTCACCTTCCAAAAGAGTCTTAAGAATAAGCGGTGCTGAACCTCTCCCCTTCTGTCTTGTTGGCACATACAAAATGTTGCTTCTTGTCATTTCTCATCTCATGATATTTGAATCTGGTGTCATGTCTGGTGCCCTGTCTACTGTCATGTTATTCTAGGTACTTGGATGTGCCAACTCCTGTCTTAGGGTTTTTTGGGAGCTAACACATGCTTCATAAAACAAACTTACTTGCCTTCAGTCACTTTGTTTTGTCTTTGAGCAGTAGTAGTATCATTATTTTGGTTAAACTCTACTGGTTAAGATCATTTCATGCTGGTCTAGAGAATCTGATTTTAGATTTTGTTTCGAAACTCAGAGTAATTATGAACTAGTAGTAAACACCTGCAAATTCTTCTGAGTTTGTTCAAGATTAAAAAAAAAAAAAAAGCACAACTAAGAGCCTGAGTGATAGCACAGTGGGTAGGGCATTTGCCTTTCAAGTGATTGATCTGTATGGTACCCGGAGCATTATCAGGAATGATTCCTGGGGCCAGAGTGGTAGCACATGATAGGGCATTTGCCCTGCAAGCAGCTGATACAGGATGAACTAGGTTCGATCCTCAGCATCCCATATGGTCCCTTGAGCCAGGAGCGATTTCTGATCACAGAGCCAGGAGTAACCTTGGAGCACTACCAAGTGTGGCCCAAAAACAAAAAAACAAAACAAAACAAAACAAAACAAAAACCAAAAATAAAGAAATGATTACTGATCTTAGGGCTAGAAGTAACTTTTGAGCATAGCTGGGTGTAGCCCCCAAACAAACAAACAAAACAAACAAAAAAGCGTAACTAGAGACTTAGGAACCTGAGCAGTGGCCTAAAAACCTGACTTGCAGATATGAGTTCAATCCCTAGTGTTACCTCACGTGGTGAGCAGGGCCCTGATGTCCAGCTCTGCTGTCCGTGAACCAGTGACTTCCGGCTGTACCACAGCCAGGGGTGTGAGCAGTATGATGAATAAATTGTGCTATTTTAGCAACCATACCAATCGAAAACTGTGCGTGCCCAGGTCAAAGTCTGCCTCTTGGTGAGACTGTGCCCAAGCACCCTGGCACCCTGAGGCAAGTACAGACACCAAAATATGCAGAGCACATCAGCTAAAGGACTAGGTCCCGGGGCCCAATGCATGGTCCTGCCAAAGGATGAATCCATCCTATGCTTCTAGAACCTTCTATGGGTCTCCTTCATCCACACTCACACTCACAGACACCACACTCACAGCTCTCTCCCCTCTACTCCCTCTTCTCTCTCTCTCTCTCTCTCTCTCTCTCTCTCTCTCTCTCTCTCTCTCTCTCTCTCTCTCTCTCTCTTTGTTTTTGTGCCACACCCAGTGATGCTCAGGGGTTACTCCTGGCTGTCTGCTCAGAAATAGCTCCTGGCAGGCACGGGGGACCATATGGGACACTGGGATTCGAACCAACCACCTTTGGTCCTGGATCGGCTGCTTGCAAGGCAAACGCCGCTGCGCTATCTCTCGGGGCCCTCTTCTCTCTTTCTTATCCAAACCCTCAGTTCTCATTTCCTCTGACCATCTGTCCTCTCTCTGTCCTCTCTCCAGTTGCTCCATGGCCCCTTCTCTTCTATAGACCCCCAGATCCCAGTGTAGGGGAGGCACTTGGGAAGAGCTCTCTGAACCCACCTTCAGAACAGGCCTGTCAGTCTGATACTAACCCTATTATGGCCTCATTGTGTTTATATTGATTTTTCTCCCCATATTTTATTTTGGAGGGTGAGATCTGTGGGCATTTGGATCACACCCAGTGTGGCTCAGGGCTCTCTCCTGACTCTGTGCTCAGGGATCTCTCTTGGTGGTGCTCAGTAAACCAACGATTGAACTTGACTAATCTTGTGCATGTCCAAAATTTAGTCTATTGTGCCATCTTCCTAGATCCTCCTCTTCCCTTATCTGGCTGAGATGTTGGCAGGAGTGGTTCTGTCCACAGTGATTTGGGGGGAAGAGGCCCCAGAAGAGAAGTGGTAAAAGGTGAAGAGAACATCCAGAGTTAGATCTCTGGTGCTAACCCTTCAGCCAGAGCTCATGGATAGTGAATAGGAAATAGTGATGAGTCAGAGAGCCAGCCTAGGGGAAAAGGCACTGATCTTGCATGGGGCTAATTCTGGTTTGCACCCTGGTACCACATGGTCCCTGAGCACCATCAGGAGTGACCTCTGAGCACAGAGCCAAGAACAGACCATGAGACTGCCGTGGATGGCCCCAGACAGAAAAAAAAGTGTTGAATGAGTAAATGACAAGGTGAATTTCAGCCAATGCTCGGCTAGGACTGTTGCATTTTAACCTCTAATATAACCTCAATTTTCTGCAAACAGGCTGAAAGTTCTGTTCCATAAGTTTAATCATAGATTCAAATCCATAACATTGAATGAAGATTTTTTTGTATTGCAGACACCATGTGAAGAATGCGAAGGGCACAGAGGACGAATAATAGCTTCCATCTCCAGGAAGTTAAAAATATCTACCCCAATTCTAACCATACATTGACTTTTGGAACACATATATATATACCTCTTTAAGGGTTTGAAAGGATTAAGACGTTTGTTTTTAACTTGGTTCTAATCTCGTTTCTAAAGTCTTCGGAAAGTGGGGAGGCAGAATCTTACCATTTTAGTACCTACCACCTGTCAGGAATCCTATTTTCTCCTTTACTCTCCAACTCCTGATGAAGTCACTTTCTGGCCCTCTGTGCTCTCTTTTGGAACTGTCTCTATTTAGAAGCAAAATACAAAAGGTAAAAAAAGGTGCTCGTGGGCACCACCAGGGGCTGGTGATCTTTCATGTGCCAACCTAAGGATAAATGTAGCCATAAAATCTTGCACATGATTGTTTCTGCCACAATCTTTATTCTGCTCTTCCACTACATGTGGCCTCCTCTGATCACGACCAGGGCCAAAAAGACTCTCTGAGGACTGCAGGGTGTGGTCCTAAAAATGAAATATAATAAAAGTAAAACTTGGAGAGTTTTGTTTGATGGGTACAGTTTCAGATTTGCAGCTAAGAGATGGATGATGGTGAGGTTTGCACAATAATGTGGACATCTTTCAGGCCCTTGACCTGCACTCCTAAACGTGGTTAAGATTGGGCTGGAGAGGTCTGAGCAATAACATAGCTGAAACAGGCATTTGCCTTGCATGTGGCCTACCTGGGCTTAATCCCTGGTATATCATATGCCCTATGGGGTCCCTGGGGGACCATATGGGATGCCAGGATTTGAACCACCATCTGTCCTGGATTGGCTGCTTGCAAGACAAATGCCCTACTACTGTGCTATCTCTCTAGCACCACATTTTTGGTTCTTTTGTATCTGTTTGTTTACAACTTGGTTTCACCCAAAACAAAGATTATTCCTGGTTCCTTTGTATCTATTTGTTTACAACTTGGTTTACCCTAAAACAGAGATTGTCTTACATGTAAACCTGGATGGGATTGCCCAAGATACCTGTGTTTTACCCTCAGCCTGATCTGGATTATTTTGTGCAATGATTCTGCATGAGGTGATTTTACACTGAACCACAAGTGGCCCTATATATATATATATATATATATAGAGAGAGAGAGAGAGAGAGAGAAAGAGATAAAGAGAGATAAAGAGAGAGAAATGGGTAGATCCAGGCTTGGGGATCATATGGGATGCTGGGAATCAAACTGCAGTTCATCCTGTGTTGGCCATATGCAAGGCCCTACTGTGTGCTCTGGCCCCACAATCTAAAATTTTATGTTACATGTATTTTAGTCTAGTTAAAAAAAATTTGGTGCATCCTAAAAAAGATCTTCACTGATGTCTTGTTGAGAACTAACTTATGTATCATAAAATATACATTATCTTACATCATGCATATTTTATAAGTATTATGAATACAATGCTATTTTAAGCGCATCCTTTGAAGATCTTTAGTACATTTCTCTATGATCTTTGTCCATTTGAGAACATTTCCATCACTCTGCAAAGCATCCTCAACTTCATTTTCAGTCTCTCCCAGCCACAAGCAACTACTATTCTAATTTCTTCCTCTATTTACCTTCTGTGGACTTTCAAGATAAACTGTTCACCCAGATGCATGCATGTATTCTTTATTTTGGTCAATATATATACATACGTATGTATACATATATACATACATATGTATATATATTGATATTTGGGACACTTCCAGCAGTGCTCAGTGTTACATCAGGCTCAGGAGTCACTTCTGGCCAGCTCGGGGGACCATATGGGATACCAGGGACCGAACCTGAGTCAGCTGTGTGCAAATAAACTCCATCCCTCTGTGCTATTGCTCTGGCTCCTGGTCAGTATATATATATATATATATTTTTTTGATTAATACTATTGTCAAGCATTATTCAAACCCACATTCTAGTTATCTAGGATATGTGTGTTCCTCACTTTACTTTTATTTCAAAAGTTACTCTAAGCATGCTTGTGTGAATAATTATGATGATCATTTTATTTCCCTTGGGTAAAATTGATGGATCCAGTGAAAAATCTATATATAAATCTATATTTAACAATTCCCTAATTCCAAAGTACTTGCATCACTTTATCTTTTGGCTTTGCTTTTAGTTCGTATCCAGTTTATGTTTCTGGTTTTTGAACCACACCCAGTAGCACTAAGGGGTCACTCCTGGTTCTGTGCTCACAAATCACTCTTGGCAGGCTTGGGGGATCATATGGGAAGCCAGAAATTGAACCCGGGTCTGTCCCAGGTCAGCCATATGCAAGGCAAATGCCCTACCGCTGTGCTATCCCTCTCGCCCCATATGAAAAGTTTTAAATGTATTTTTTCTTCAATTTAATGTTGTCCACCCCTTCTCTCTCAATCTCCCAGTAACCAAATGAGCTCTAGGTCATTGTTTTGATTTTAGTTTCCATGCCAATCTTTTTTTTTTTTTTTGCTACACCCAGTGACACTTGTGTTACTCTTGGCTATGCGCTCAGAAATTGCTCCTGGCTTGTGGGACCATATGGGACACTGGGGATCAAACCGAGGTCTGTCCTGGGACAGCTGCATGCAAGGTAAATGCCTTACTGCTCTGCTATAGCTCCAGTCCCTCCATGCTAATCTATTTCTATTTCCCTGCTAATCATTGAAGATGAACACTTTTTTCAAATGCCTCTGGCCACCAGCTTGTCATCTTTGAGGAAATAATTGCTGAGATCCTCTAATTTTTGATGGTTTTCTTGGTGAATTTGGTAAACGTTGTATATATACATACATATATATTATATATATTGTCAAATGTAAGATATTTGACTAGTTTCATCATTTTGTAGTGTCCCTATCTTTCTTTCGTCATTTTAAATACCAGCCATCATTCTCTGGCAATAAAAAAAGTCTTGGTTTTCTTTAATCTGAGAATTTTTTTTTTTTTTTTTTTTTTGCTTCTCCCTTTTGTTCCTCAAGTACATTCATTATTTATCAGCATGAGACTCTGTGTATACAGTTTAGATCTTTTCTTTCAGGTCACTTCCTTCTGGTTTCATGATTTCTATAAAGAAATTACTGACATTTCTCTCTGGGTTATTTCTGTTGTTCTGTTTTCAAGTTCTCTAATTCTTTCCTTTGCCATCTTAATTCTGTTGTATATTAATTTGCCAGTGTGGCCACAACAATATATAAACTGGGCAAGTTAAAATAATAGAAATGTATTAGCTCAAGTTAGAATTTGTCTAGAAATTGGAAACAAGGTTTTGATAAGTTTTCTCTGAAACCTGTAAGGGAAAGTCACTTCTTTGTCTTACTTCTGGTGTCTGACATCTTTTTTTTTGTTTTTTGGTTTTTTGGGGGCCACACCCATTTGATGCTCAGGGGTTATTCCTGGCTAAATGCTCAGAAATTGCCCCAGGCTTGGGTGGACCATATGGGACGCTGGGGGATGGAACTACTGTCCTTCTTTGGCTAGCTCTTGCAAGGCAGACACCTTACCTCTAGTGCCACCTCGCAGGCCCCCGGTGTTTGACATCTTGCTGTGACTTTGAGCATCGCATTTCTGCCTCTGTTGTCACACAGTTATCTGAGTGTCTGATCACTTATATATTTTTTATATTTTTCATTAACGGAAGATTTATTAAGCTTTGATTGCTAGTTAATATTTTTGTGAATGTTACCCCATCCTCCATTCTTCCTTTGTAACTTTACCTGCTAGTAAGACCTGCCCATTTCTGGACGGGGTCTTTGGGAAGTAACAGAAGGTTTACCTCAGGGGCAAGAAGAGGATTGATGTGGAGGAGGGA
Source organism: Suncus etruscus (assembly GCF_024139225.1). NCBI lineage: Eukaryota > Metazoa > Chordata > Mammalia > Eulipotyphla > Soricidae > Suncus > Suncus etruscus. The sequence continues at coordinate 13,629,540 of NC_064859.1, forward strand.
TTGGGAGATTAGATGAGATTCAGCAGGGGAGAAGCAGCAGGAGAGGAGATGGCTGAAACATGTTAAGATGACAGGGCAGTGGAATAGGCTGCTTAAATGGTTAGCCTACGTGGCTAGGGCCTTGAATAAAGCTGATGTGTCCTGAAACCTGACTGCCAGTGAGTTTTCTCCCTAACGCTATCCTGAACCCTCAGACCCGCTGGTTGGAAAGGGTTGCAGACACGTGACCTGGGCTGGAGGAGAAAGGCCTCACCATCCATCACCATCTAGCCCTATCCAAGGCTGTTATTCAACATGTTACTTCTTTTGTTTTTGAACACTAGGTAGCTTCAGATACACATTGGCATCTAAATTGGTGTGTTTCTATGGTAATGGTAGTATTAAAAAATTGAAGTTGCCACAAGGCTGAATGCCAGGAATTCCAAGCACAATTACTGATTAAATGCACTTTTGTGGGTTGTGGCTTCAGCTGTCAAGGCTGGAGTACAAGAAGGCAAAGTGACGGGAGAGTGCCTGCACTTACCCCCCAAAAAGTCCATGCAATGCCAGCCCACATACCTGAAGTTTGGTCAGATTTGTGTCTCTGCAGAGAGCTATAGAAGAGTTGTGAAGCAGGACCATTGGCAAAGCAGCGATTGTGGGTGATGGGTGCAGATCTTCCTTCAGCAGGGTGGGGTCTTGGCCAAGCCTCTTCTCTAAAAGTTGCCAACTGTGTGGCCAATGTATCAAAGATTTTTCCTGGCTTGGTTTATTTCTTTGGAGAACAGAGTGAGTTTATTGAACTGGCTGAGCATAGACATGATGACTGTTTGTGGGGTGTGGTTTTCTCTGAGCTCTTTGAATAAGGATACCCATAATATGGAAATGGGGACCACCTTACCCCAATAGAACTTTGTATAACCAAGTAGCTCTGAATTGATCCTAATTCCTATATTCTATGGTGGGGACTTGACTTCAGAGCACTTTTTTTGGGGGGTGTGTGTGAGAGGGAGGCCGAAGTTAAATCCATAAGTCCATACATGATATTTTTTTTAAATAATTTTTATTTTGACCAAAGTGGATTACAAATCTTTTGCAGTAATATTTTAGGTACATATTGACATTGAATCAGGGGCCTTCCCACCACCAATGTTGCCTTCCCTTCACCCATGCATCCCATATCCTCCTCCTTTGCCCCTGGGGTTGCTAGTATAAGTAGTCCCCTATATGTCTAGCTTGTAGATTGGGTATCGATTCTGTTGTCATTGGGTCTGGATTTGGTGTTTAAGTCTGATTATTTTTTATTTCTACTTAATGTTCATATGGCTGTTTGGTTCTGGTACCATCCATTTTACCCCCCTCAATTTATGAGGCAGAACAAGATGGTTCAAGTTATGAACCATCTGTTTGAAGGAAAAAAATGAGGGCAAAAGTCAAACAAGCAGAAAACAGGAGGAGTCCTTCTAGAGGCTATAAATATCAATTTAAGAGAAAAAAGGGAAAATGAAGACAAACATAACAACAATACAAAAATATGAAATCTTCATGAATTTGCATGTCATTGTTGAGGAGGGGCCATGCTGATCTTCTCTGTATTGCTCCAATTTTAATATATATTCTGCCAAAGCGAGCACCCATACATGATATATAAATTTTTTAATTTTTGTGTGCATACACACTCAGAGGCCCAATGTGTCACACCCAACAGCACTGGCCACCAGGCCAGATGGTTTAAGATTGGGGTTTGGAATGCAGAGGTTCTTGGGCTCTGCAGTATTGGCATATACCAGACCCACTTTAACAGTATGCAGGAAGTGAAATGGTGCCAGGGTTTAAACTCAGGTCCTGGCCTCACTGCTGAGCTAGCTCCCTGGATTATTATTACTGTTTTATGAATAACTTAATAAAAAATGTCATTTGGGATTTTCTTTAAATCTTCTATTTTTTTCAGAGACTATCCTCCCCCCATTTTGTTCAGTGTTCATTAAATTGCTGACCATTGCTTATTAAAGTAGTTTTATGCAGATTGCTTTGAAATTCTTTCATATTATTTTTACATCTTTGTCATCTGTCCTATTGTCTGCTGACTTTACATTCAAGTTGACATTTTCCTGGGCTTGATAATATGACAAATGGTTTTCAGTGAGATTGTGGGTATCTTGGTTACCGTGAGACTCTGAATCTTGGCTCAGTCTTCTTTACTGGTAGTTTCCTTCAATCCTGGGCCACGGGAAAGGCAGGTCTCTATTTCCAGGTGGAGATAAGGACCTAACAATATAGAATATTGAACATGCTGGGGCCAGAGTAATAATATAGGCTAGAACTCTTTTCTTATACATGGTTGACTCCAATTCCATCCTGAGCATCTCAAAAGTTCTTCTAATTCTGCCAGAAGTGATCCCTGAGCCCAGATCCAGGAGTAGGCCCTGAGTACTACTAGATATGTTCCAAGAACAAAAAAAGTTAAGATGCTGCGGTTGACTCCATAAACAGAGAAAAAGGAAAAACACACCTAGTACAGGTATTTGGGAATGAGCCAATTTTATCCAGGTCTTGCTCTTATTTTCAATTTATTAGATTTTTATCTCCTTCTCTAAGCAGAAATATAGGCTTTAAAGTTAACTGGATCAAAGGACATTACCATTACTAATGCTTCATGTTCATGTATGAGTATATGTTTGTGATGAAAAGAATGCAAATAGAATCATTTGTATAACTAGGACTTAACTGAATCTTTATCAAGACACTAATGAGAAAATTAAGAGTGTTCATGGGAAAACTGTGTCTGAAGTATCTTCCCTGGGTTAATGATACTCTTCTTTTTTTTTTTTTTTCTGATATAGGAAGCAACTACAGAAAGCTTTATTTGTTCAAAGGAACCAGTACTATTAGATCAAAACAAAAACAAAATCCTTAAAAACACACACACACACACACACATACATACACACACACACACAAATCTCCCAACTCCCAAACTACTTTAAAATGAATGTATCAAACTTGATTTTCATTAGAACCTAGTTATTTCTTCACACTGGTAAATCAAAACCAAAACCCAGATTATGTATACACACCAAAATTCATCTGCTTCAATCAACTCTGGACAATCTAAATTTTCTTCAGGTTCCCAAGTACTATTAGCATCTGTAAACCCTTTTCACCTCAGGAAATATTCCACCTTTTCATTTACTATACGTCAATCCAGTACTTTTTCCACCACAAATTCTTTCTGCTCTGTCTCTTTCATTTTTTTTACTCTGTCCATTTTCTTTCTTTCCCATTTTTTGATGTACAGCTCTAAGGTGAGTGCTGGCCCCAATTCAGGGAGGAAGGGAGAGAGGGAGAAAGGGAAGGAAGAAGAGAGAGAGAGAGAGAGAGAGAGAGAGAGAGAGAGAGAGAGAGAGAATGCGCAGATTCAAGTCTTTTCTACTTTTTTTTTAAATAATTACTTTATTTAAGCACTGTGGTTACAAAGTTGTTCATGACTGAGTTTCAGTCATACAGTGTACATGACCCTTCACCAGTGCACATTTTATGCCACTAATGTTCTCAATTTTCCTCTCTCACCCCTCACCTCTGGGGCAAGACATTTTACATTTTACTTCTCTCTCTCTCTCTCTCTCTTTTGTTCTTTTTTTGACACTTTGGTTTGTACAATAATAAAGTATTTAATGATATGCACCATGCATATATCACTTTATCTTTTTTTAGCACCCAGTTTTTATCCAGAGTGATCAGTTAGAACTATCCTTGTCACAGTGGACCCTTCTGTACTCTAACTCTCTAACTGCACTCACTACTCTTCGTGGCAGGCCTTCTACCATGAACTGGTCCTCTGGCCCTCATCTCTATTGTCTCTGATTATTATTACCATACTGTCTTTTATTTTCCTTATATCCCACAAATAAGTGTGATATTCTATGTCTATCTCTCTTCCTCTGACTCATTTCACTCAGCATAATACTCTCCATATCCATATATAAGCCAATTTCTTAACAACTGCATAGTATTCCATTGTGTAGATGTACCATAGTTATTTTTATCCACTCATCTGTTCTTGGGCACTTGGGTTGTTTTCAGATTCTGGCTATTGTAAATAGTGCTGCAATGAACATAAGTATGCAGACAACTATTCTGCAAGATATATCCCGAGTAGAATTGCTGGATCATACAGAAGCTTAATTTCTAGTTTTATTTTTCTGAGAAATATTCGTATTGTTTTCCAAAAAGATTGGACCAGTTTACATTCTCACCAGCAGTGAAGAAAAGTACCTTTCTCTCCACATTTGCACCAGCTCTGGTTGTTCTTGTTCTTTGTGATGTGTGCCCTTTTCTATGATGTGACACTCACTTTTTTTTTAATAACATACATACCTCTTTAATATCATAAGAGTTTGAAATAAAGACACAGCACATGGGGTCATGAACAGTTTCCACTATGCTGAGGGTACTGGATGGCTTTCCCATTGTACATGATCTTTTTTTATTTTGTCATTTGTTTTTGGGCCACACTTGGCAGTGCTCAGGAGTTACTCCTAGCTCTGTGCTCAGGAGTTACTCTTGGCGATGCTCAGGGGACCATATGGGATACTGGGAATTAATCCCAGGTCAAATGCAAAGCTGTACTATCATACTGGTCCCATATTGTTATATGCTCCTTTTTTTTTTTTTTTTTTTTTGGCCATACCCAGCGGTGCTCAAGGGTTACTCCTGGTTGTCTACTCAGAAATAGCTCCTGGCAGGCACGGGGAACCATATGGGACACCGGGATTCAAACCAACCACCTTTGGTCCTGGATTGGCTGCTTGCAAGGCAAACGTCACTGTGCTATATCTCCGGGGCCCGTTATATGCTCCTTCTAACTAGAATTTTGTTGGCCAGGATAGAAAAGATTTATCATGGTATATCAGGAATTGTTGTTCAAGCAATGTTCATTTTGAAGTTGTAGGAAAATTGAAAATGTTACCCAAAGTGCAAAGTTTAAATAAATCAGAGCTGTAAACATTGTGACTATTTTAAAGCTACAAGGTGAGGCTGACATAATTTGGATTCTCATTTCTTGAAGGATGTGAAGGATGGAAAACAACAGAGAAACACAGTCCAATGGGCTTACAGCATTAGTTGCAATGTGATCAGAAACAAATTTTAAATATTTGCTGCTTTAATGCCAACTTGTATTTTCATTACTGCTAAATAATTAAGATATATAATATATGTAATGTGCAATAATTAAGAGTCTATATAGTTTCTTAAATTTCATGTACTTGACTGTAAAATGTAATGTGCAAAAGATAATGGGTTGTCTGTAAAATACATGTTTTACATTCTTATTCTGAATAAGCACTTTCATAGATAGGTCCGTTTTTCACTATCAACAAAGTAAAAAAAATTTTTTTTCTTTTGTCATGTCAGAAGGGTCGTGTGCCGACGTCGTTGAAGGGAGGCACATATCACAGAGGCATGTGAAAACCCGATCATCATGCTTATGAACAGGAAAAGGATCAGTAAAATTTTTTTAACTTTTGCCATGATGTCACAGAACCTCCAGGCAAATTTAATGAGTACATACAGAATGTAAAAAATGAATTCTGATAATTAAGATGTGCACAAATGTCAAAAAGATGAGCAATTACTTCATTAGAGATCATAGTCTATAAACAGGCAGAAAACAATGAAAATCTGACACTAAATGGTGATAGGCCTATGGGAATCTTACGTTTGTATAATTTTAAACAGGACCAAACCTCAGCATCTTGTTTTTAATTCTCTATTTAATAACAAAAACTAATCACAGTAAAACTGCCTTACTAAGGCTTTGGGGAGTGGCGTCTTGACATGTAAATTTTAGCTGCTGAAAGAGCTTTATACATGCAACATATTTTTCTTACGAATTGGGAATTTTTCTGAGAAAGATGTGTCCATGACATAACTAACAGTCAGCCTGCGGAATGACAGCTATGGCCAATACAACACAAATCTCTAAGGTTCTTTTCAGAGCTTTTTAGATAACCTCGTGACTGATGAGGACAGTCAAGAAAACACTAAATGCTGAGGTTCCACTGAGAAAAACAAGTCTCCTCTGGTCAGAGTCCAGAGAATGGGCTTGGAGTTAGTTATGCTATGTAACAAATGAGCCACACATTCAGCTGCTTAAAACAATATCTATTGTCATTTTAGAGTTTGGAGGGATGGGATGGTTTTAATTTGAGGTTTCTCAGAGGGTTATAGGCCAGAGTGTCAGTCAGGACTGCAGGCATCTCAACTCTCCATCTGTGGTATTTCAATTCCCCAGTTTACTCATGGGATTGTTGGTCTGGCTCTCATCCTTGAAGCTCTGGCTAACCTTGCCATTCCTGGCAACACCGATTCTTCCATAGGTGGAGTTTTCCTTTGTCCTGGCAGTTTTCACCAGTGTGTGTGAGCTGAGAAGACATATAAAGGAAGCCAGAACTACTCAGTCTTGGAAGAGAAGCACCAGCGCTTTGACTTTATCTTGTTGTTTACCCAGACAAATCATTGTACAGTTTGGAGAGAATAATATAAGTTTGAGGATCCCGGGAAGAGGGGTGATGATCCTATTTTGGAAGTTAGCTCCACCTTATAGTCCAGAGCTACAACTTTATTTTTTATTTTTTTTTTATTTGATTTTTTTCTTTTTTATTTTTATTGAAATTATTGCAATTTACAAAGTTCTTCAACATTGGATTTCAGGCATACAGTGACAGTGAATTAAGGCCATTCCCACCACCAGCGTTGACCTCCCTCCACCAAAGTTCCCAGCGAGTAACAACTTCCTTTCTGCCTGAATTTAGTTTTTTATGTTTCTTTTTTTTTATCTTTATTTAAACACCGTGATTACAAACATGATTATAGTTGTATGATTACAGTGAAGGGGGGTGTTCTTTACAGAGCTACAACTTGATTCTTTCTAGAACTATGGTCCAAACTCAGAACCAAGTTGGCACTACATGTTGGCACAAATGAAAAGCGACTAACATTTCCTCTTCCAAAATTATATAATTTCTCTATAAATGGGATAGACTAAGGGTATGAACAGCTCAGTGTATGCATATTCACTCTTTGTATGAATATCAAGTACTAATTTAATTTTAAAAAGATATATAATCTCTATACTTAGAGATGCAATATAAAACAATAAGTTTGCTAAAGATGATTACACTTATAAATTCTCTGCACTTACAAATAAAGTTTTCCACTTGTCTATTAAAAAGATCTGGAAATAAAGCTCCTTTTCACTTTTTTATTTTCCAGCTTGAATAATTTAATTAAATTTAAAAATACCAGTAGCAATCAATGAGCACTTTGAGCTTTTCTATTTTGGGACAGAGCAGTTTGCTTTGAATACTTCTGGTAGTAAATTACCAGGGAGAGATATAATCATTAGAAATTACTGTATTAAAGCATTTTGCCTTTTGCAAAGGAAATTTCAGGTCGTTTTCAATTTAGAATGAATAAACCAGCTGCTTGGAACTCAAAAACCATAAGTACCTGACCCAAAACAAATTAGATTGGTAGAGTATTAACCCAATGAACTTACGCATACAAATAGTCAATTAAAAACCTGATAAGAGTTTAATCATAAAATAATTTAGGCATTTTGTCAGAAAACTATCTGGAATCTACAAAGACTGTTTAAAAGGCTGAATGGTGGGGCAGGCTGGCACTTGCCTCACATGTGGCTGACCAGGGCTCAATCCCCAGCATTTTATGTGGTTTTCTGAGCATTGCTAGGAGTGATTCCTGAGCACAGAACCAGGAGTAAGCCCAGAGCATCACGGGATGTGACCCCAAACCAAAAACCAGCAACAAAAAGGCGGAATAGCAATAATGGGTCCCTTGTTTGTGTCCTTGGCTTTACTATCCTCCAAATAAATCTGTTTACATTCCTTTCTGTCCTTCTCCGAGAATGAAAAGTCATAACCTAGAGATCAAGAAATGGAGGTTTTGACTGGAGAAAGCCTGATGTTGAGAAGGGGAGGCCGATTTTATTTCTTTCTCTCTACAGTTTTTGATGTGGGGGCCACATTCAGCATGGCTCAGGGCTTACTCCTAGTTCTGCACTCAAGAACTACTCCTGGTGGTGCTTGGGGGACCCTACAGGATGAAGTGATGGAATCTGGGTCCCTCTTGGGATTTTATTTTCACCAGTGTGAAAATAAACCCCACTTCATACCGGACTTGGAGTCTCTGGGCTGAAATCAGGTGACAAAACCTTCAGCCTACTCTCCAGCTGACCCAATGTGCTTTCCAAGCGAAACCTTCAGCCTGGTGAACAAGGGCCTCCCCTGGGAAGCAGGTTCAAGAGGGAGAACTTCGGGCTCCGCCTACAGCCCGGGTCTCACTTATATGGACTCAGCTGCACCCCAAGAATTTGCATTTTAAAAACAGTTTCCCAAATGTTGTTGAGTGTGTTGTCCAAACTTGGAGCACAATCTTAGCAAAGCTTAGCTCCTGCTATACATGCATATGATGTGTATTTATATATTTATGATGTATATATATAAAATACTTGTGATAAAATACATATATATATATTTTTTCTGAAACTTCTCTGCAAGTGGGTTACATGCAAGGCACCTCTCCTCTCCTGTCCCAGGTGTGAAGGGAAGTGAGTGGATCACTAGAATCACCCTGCACTGAACCCCAGCCGCCCCCACTTTTTCCCTTAGGTTTAGTTTCACAGACAGAGACAATCTAAGTGCTGTAGGAAAGGCGATCAAGGGACCTCAAGTTCATTAGCGGGGTTTGATCTTGTGCTGTCGGTGGCCCCCAGAGCCTCCCTGGGTCCGTCAAGGGAAGCCCGGCCCTGCTCTTGGGCTGCGCAGGGCACGCGCGGGCAACGGGCAATGGGCACTGGCCACCGTCGTTGGCAACGAGCAGAGCCGCCCCAGCTGTTCTGGGGAGCGGGGACCATGGCCTGTCCCAATCCTGTGGTGAGGAGACCCGCTGGCCGGGGCCTTCCTGGGCTCCTGACCCCAGCCCTCTTGGGCATCACCGGTCCCTCTTCCTCGGGGGCTTTGAGCTTTTCTAACTGCTCGGTGGGAGGCGCCCTCTTAGGTCCTGTTGTAGGACCTAACCCCCTCCTCTAGCTCAGAGTTCGCCTGCAGGTGGACCCGGTTCCTACCTTTTGTGGTTAGGGAGGTGATTGGGGCCACCGCCCAGTGGGACTATTTCCCCCCAAAGTTGAGGAAGTGAGGGTTCAGACCTGCTGCCCCTTCCCCCTTGGAGCTCAGCTTCCTAGCCTTATGCATGCAACTGGGAACCCCCAAAACAAAAGACTAAACAATGCTCTACTCTCTTAACCCTCTCCTCTCCTCTCTCTTCTTCCTCTCAAGGGAGCCCCCTAAGGTCCCCCACCCATGTCTTGTGAAACCCTCTGTTAATTTTAAATGTCCCTGGTTAAAAAGAAACCAAGAAACCCTTTATTTTCAGGTATTTATTTATTTATTTATTTATTTATTTATTTATTATTTGGTTTTGGGCCACACCCAGTGGTGCTCAGGGAAGTCACAATGCTTAAAATGCTTACTCCTGGCAGGCTCCAGGGACTATATGGGATGCCAGGGATCGAACCTGGGTTGGCCAAGTGCTAAGCAAATGCCTTCCCTGCTGTGTTATCTCTCTGGTCCTGATTTTTCGGTTTTATCTTTGACCTCAGGTTTGATTTGTTGTTCCCAATCATATTATGTTAGGGATCTCACATATATACATATGCAACATTTTAGGGTTCTTCTGGGGGTCCCTTTTACATAGATACCTTTCATGTGTACCTGTTTTTGGATGTGATGTTTTAAGATGTTGAGGTAAGTAGGAATATCTGAGCTTACACTGTGCTTCTGAATCCAAGGTAGGTGTGTGTTTAGCTTTTCATACATACTTTTCATACTGCTGCCATACTAGAAGAAAGCATGTTTGATACCTGATTTTTCTTTGAAAAATCTCTTCTATTGGGTTAATTTTTGGCTCTGCTATTAGTACTATGAAGGCAAATCTTAAAGATAAAGCTTTGGAGTTTTTTTTTTCTTTAGCTTTAGTATGATCACATTGGCTCAATCTACTACTTGAAGCCCTGATGTACTACTAAAACCATGATAAACAGTTTTAGAAGAAGTAGGTAAAAGATATTTAATGGGTAGATATATGATAAATAATAATAATATATTTTTTCAATGTTACTTATAGTCTGAACTTGAATTTTGGAAGGATTAGTTAAGAATCTTCCTGCTTTTGTCTGCAAACAAGGAATATTTTGAATTTTTTTCTTGATAACATAAAACAAAAAGCCCTAGAATGCTACAATTTTCATTTTGGCCTGATCAGGCAGTGAAAAATAAGAATAACTCAATTCCCATATTGTAATCTCTTTATATTTTTGGTCTTATTTCATATCAGCGAAATGTCCTCTGGGTTCATTCATATTATCAGAACACTATTCTCATTTGGAAATGGGGGGAGGGGTTGAGAGAGAAACACAATTCTCTTGAAATGACTTAGCTTGTATGATAGGTTTATTTTTCTAGATACAACCAATGCTTAATTCGGGTGGGAATCTATTGCATATTATATCCATTATATAATGTTTTTTAGGGAACATTTTAGGAAATTCTGAGCTATATAACATGTTCTAGTTTCTTAGGAAATTAATTTTGGTGGAATTGTCTATTTAGTTGGAATTAAAATTTCATTTTGGGCCATAGGAGTAAGTGGTGCTTAGTTCTTACTCCTGGCTCTGAACTCAGGCATCATTTCTGGTGGGGTGGGGTGGGGAGCATATGGGTGTTAGGGATAGAACCCAGGTAGGCCTTGTGCAAAGCAAGCACCCTATCTACTGTTCTCTCTCTCCAGCTCCTGCCACAGAATTTTGAAAGTGAATTGGACTCTAGTTACTCTTTTATGTATAGCTTTGTCTATGACTTTATTTACAGTTTTAGAAAAATATAATAAATTCTAGAAAAGCACTTTGGCCTCTTGAGAAAAAGGCAGACTGAAAAGTGCTAATTTTTATCCACCTTAACTATATATGCCCTTTTGGTGGACTTGGGGGAGGTAAAATGCTCAAAAGCCAAGTAACATCACAGTAATGACATACTTAAGCAAACGTCTTTTTTTTTTTAATAATTTTTTAATATAAGTGCCATGGTTACAGAAATGTTTATAGTTGGCTGTCAGTTACAGAATGTACACCCTCCCTTCTCCAGTGCAACTTTCCTGCCACCAATGTCCCCCCATTTTCCTCCCATCCTCTGCCTTCTTCGGGACAGGCATTCTGCCTTTCTGCCCCTCTCTCTCCCTCTCTCTCTTTCTCCCTCTCTCCCTCTCTCTCCCTCTCTCCCTCTCTCTCTCCCTCCCTCCCTCTCTCTCCCTCTCTCCTTCTCTCTCTCTCTCCCTCTTTCCCTCTCCCTCTTTCCCTCTCCCTCTCTCCCTCTCTCTCTCCCTCTCTCTCTCCCTCCCTCCCTCCATCTCTCCCTCCCTCCCTCCTTCCTCTCTCTCTCTCTCCTCTCTCTCTTACACACACACACACACACACACACACACACACACACACTATCATTGTCATGGTAGTTTTTGATGTAGTTATTTCTCTAACTGCACTCATTAATCTTTGTGGTAAACTTCTTATCATTGGCTGATACTTCTGCCCTCATTTTTATTGTCTTGGTATTTTTACCATACTGTCTTTTATTTTTTGTTTATACACAGATGAATGAGACTATTCTATGTCTATTCCTATCCCTCTGACTCATTTCACTCAGCATAATAGTCTTCATGTCCATCCATGTATAGGAAAATTTCATGACTTCATTTTTCCTGACAGCTGCATATTATTTCATTGTGCAGATTGTATACCATTGTGTACCACAGTTTTATAGCCACTCATCTGTTGTTGGTACCTGGGTTATTTCAAGATTCTGGCTGTTGTAAATAGTGCTATAATGAACATAGGAGTGCAGAGGACAATTTTGTGTCGCTAGGGATTATTGTTAACCATGCATATTAATCTGATTATTCCCTCATTTTCCCTTATTTTTCTAACTATGCTTTGTCAAGACTGAGATTATAGGTCTGAATCTAGTACAGCTTATGGGAAATGAAGACTACATTGGGAATAAGTTTACTTATTTAAAAATCTGAGAGTGTTATTTATTTATTTATTTATTTATTTATTTATTTATTTTTGGGTTTTTGGGCCACACCTGGTGGTGCTCAGGGGTTACTCCTGGCTGTCTGCTCAGAAATAGCTCCTGGCAGGCACGGGGGACCATATGGGACACCGGGATTCGAACCAACCACCTTTGGTCCTGGATCTGCTGCTTGCAAGGCAAATGCCGCTGTGCTATTCCTCTGGGCCCTATTTTTTTCTTTATAAAGCTAGAAAGTATACATTTCATATTTTTAAAGATGGACCCTCTTAAAGATAGACACTCTTCCAAATTGAGTATTAAACTCTTTAATGGTTGTTTTCATGTAGCCTAAACTCTACAAATCTGTGATCGAAGATGTGATTGAGAGAGTGCGGAATCTCTTTGCCGAGGAAGGTGTAGAGGAACAAGTCTTAAAAGACTTAAAGCAGGTTTGTACATGCTTAAATTTGTTTTTGTTTTCACCTTAACAAAAGCTGATAAATTATACCTTTCACGGATGCAATTTAGTATTGACCCATTTCTTCCTTGTGCCATCAGTTGACAGTTTGATTTAAAGAGACAAAAAATATTTGTGTACTTGAAAAATGTAAATTCTCTTTTCTTGGCAGCTCTGGGAAACCAAGATCTTGCAGTCTAAAGCAACAGAAGATTTTTTCCGAAATAGTGTCCAGGCTCCTCTCTTCACTCTTCAGCTCCCACCAAGCTTGCACCGAACAATGCAACCATCAACAGGTTGGAGACAGTAAATTAGCATTATTTGAGGCATCAGAGCAAAGTTGTACTGGGGCCATCACTTTTAAATATTCTTTAGAGGAAAGGGCAGGGACCTCTCTATTAAATGAACAGAATCAATCTTCACCCATGTAATTGTTTTGCATAAAAATCAGATTATGCAAATTAGTTTCTTTTCCAATATCAAAGCCGACAAAGTGAGAAACTCCAGAGAACAGAGTAGAATGTCTAGTTTGGGGGATGTTGGGAGAAGTCATTGGTCACTGCGGAGCCTGAAGTTTTGTCTAGAGAAGGAGGAGTTTGACAGCCACCATGAGCTACATGTAGTGAGCAAAGTGAAAGGAAGTCCTTGCATGCTTGTGCTTTTTTACTCTTGCTCTTATTTTCAATAATAAGGTGAATCCGTTACTGCATGAATGCAGAATGGAAAAAAGCAGAATGTTGACAAGAATATGGAGACTATTCAGGCTGCCTTTAGTCTTATATATTTACTATGAACACTAGATATGATCTTTGAAATAATTGAGTTTACTGAATCTACACTTCTGCTTTAAAGGAAATCTTTCCTTCCTTCCTTCCTTCCTTCCTTCCTTCCTTCCTTCCTTCCTTCCTTCCTTCCTTCCTTCCTTCCTTCCTTCCTTCCTTCCTTCCTTCCTTCCTTCCTTCCTTCCTTCCTGCCTCCCTCCCTCCCTCCCTCCCTCCCTCCCTCCCTCCCTCCCTCCCTCCCTCCCTCCCTCCCTCCCTTCCTTCCTTCCTTCCTTCCTTCTTTCCTTCCTTCCTTCCTTCCTTCCTTCCTTCCTTCCTTCCTTCCTTCCTTCCTTCCTTCCTTCCTTCCTTCCTTCCTTCCTCCCTCCCTCCCTCCCTCCCTCCCTCCCTTCCTCCCTCCCTCCCTCCCTCCCTCCCTCCCTCCCTCCCTCACTTCCTTCCTTCCTTCCTTCCTTCCTTCCTTCCTTCCTTCCTTCCTTCCTTCCTTCCTTCCTTCCTTCCTTCCTTCCTTCCTTTCCTTCCTTCCTTCCTTCCTTCCTTCCTTCCTTCCTTCCTTCCTTCCTTCCTTCCTTCTCTTCTTTCCTCCTTACCTCCCTCCTCCTTTTCCTAATCCCTCCATCCCTTCCTCATAGGGTTCAGGGGATCATATGGGATGCAGGAATTGCATCTAAATTGGCATGTGCTATAAATCTCCCTGCCCACTGTTCTACTCTCTGGCCCCTCATGAAAGTATTTCTCCATATTATGTGTATCAGTTTAAGCTGAAAAACATTAGCTATAAAAGAGAAACCAATACTGTTAAATTTTTCTATTTTTCTTATTTACTCCTAATTCTGACAATTTTTATGTTGTATTAAAGTTTTTACAGCATAACATTTATAGGACAAGACATGTATATATGTGTATATTTACCCACATAACACTCAAAAACACTCTATAATACATATAGAGTCACACAGAGACTCAGAAATAGGTTTTATGGTTTTAGTTGAGAAGTCAATATGTTTGCAAGAAGTGAGAATTTGATTTTGGATTATATTGTCAGTAATAACTAAATTATTCAGTATACACTTAGAATGATTTAGTGATAAATGATACGGGCCCAAAATGTAGGAGTGAAGCTAATAGCTCTTCTAAACAGACATGATAATTTAGAGCAATGGTAATTTATAGAAATGCAATATGTATTATGAATTAGCATCTTTATACAATACTATGATTAGTAAATGCAATTTTATTTAAGAACTAACCACAACATACTTTTTTCATTTTAAAAATTATTTTAAAAATTATTTAAAATTATTTAAATTATTTTAAAATTTTAAAATTATTTAAAAATTATTTTAAAAATTTACTTTATTTAAACACTGTGTCTATAAGGTTGTTCATAATACAGTTATCTTTTCTTCACAGTCACAAAGTAGTTCATTATTGAGTTTCAGTCACACAATCTCTAGCACTCTTCATCAGTGCACATTTCCTGCCACCAATGTCGCCAGTCTCCCTTCCATTCTCTTCGTAGCCTGCCTCTATGGGAAACATTTCTCTCTTTTTATTTTTTATTTATTTATTTTTATTTTTCAGACACTGATGACACACTTTTTATTACTACATTGCCACACTGCTAAATAACTGAGAGCCATTTATCATCTACTTTTGGATTTTTGCTTTTGTTCTTAACTTTTTTATTTTATTAAGACACCCACCCCTTTGATTTATTAAAATGGCATTCTCTTGAACTTTTCTTTCTTTATTACTATTGACAAACTCATGAATTTTTAAATTAGAAGTGGTATGGAGCAATACTCCCCAAGGCATTGAATAGAGTTAATGCAATCCCTATAGGATACCCATAACATTCTTCTAATAAGTAGATCAAACACTCCTGAAATTCATCTGGAACAGTAAGCACCCAGAATAACTAAAGCAACCCTTGGGAAAAGGAATATGGGAGGCATCACTTTTCCCAACTTTCAATTGTATTACAAAGCAATAGTCATTAAAACAGCATGGTTTGGAAGAAAGACAGACCTTCAGATCAGTGGAATAAACTGGAGTATTCAGAGAATATTCCCCAGATGTACAATCAATTAACCTTTGGTAGAGGGGCAAGAAATCAAAGTGGAGCAAGGAAAGCCTCTACAACGAGTGGTGTTGGGACAACTGGTTAGCCACTTGCAAAAAAATGAACTCAGACCTCCAGTTAATACCATGCACCCAGGTCAAATGGAAATGGATTAAAGACCTGATACCAGACCTGAAACCATAAGGTATATAGAACAACACATAGGTAAAACACTGTAGGACATTGAAACTAAAGGCATCTTCAAGGAAGAAACAGAACTCTCCAAACAAGTCAAAGTAGAGATACACAAATGGGGCTATATTAAACTGAGAGGCTTCTTCACTTTGTCAAAGAAGAAATACAAATGGCCAAAAGGCACATGAAAAAAATGTTCCACATCATTAATCATCAGAGAGATGCAAATTAAAACAATTATGAGGTACCATCTCACACCACAGAGACTGGCACACATCTCAAAAAACAAGAACAATCAATGCTGGCAGGAATGTGGGGAGAAAGGAACTCTCACTCACTACTGGTGGGCATGCCGTCTAGTCCAGTCTTTATGGAAAACAATATGGAGATTCCTCACAAAACTGGAAATTAAGCTCCCATTTGACCCAGTTATACCACTCCTCGGAACACAAAAACGCAATACAAAATCCCTTCTTCACACATATTCATCACAGCCCTTTTTACAATAGCCAGACTCTGGAAACAACCAAGATGCCCTTCAACAGATGAATGGCTAAAGAAACTGTGGTACATATACACAATGGAATATTATGCAGCCATTAGGAGAGATGAAGTCATAAAATTTTCCTATACATGGATGTACATGGAATCTATTATGCTGAGTGAAATTAGTCAGAGGGAGAGAAACACACACAGAATGTTTTAATGGGTTTTAAGAAAAATTAAGGACATTGAAATAATTTCCAGAGATGAGGGCTGGAAGGACCAGCTTAAGATGTGAAGCTCATCACAAAGAGTGGTGAGTGCAGTTAGAGAAATAAATACGCTGAGAACTAACATAACAATGTCAGTGAGTGAGGATGTAGAAAGCTTGTCTCGAATACAGGTGGTCCGTGTGTGTGTGTGTGTGTGTGTGTGTGTGTGTGTGTGTGTGTGTGAAGGGAGGAGAGGGGGGCATTGATGATGAAAAGGTTGCATGGTGAAGGGGGTTGTTCTTGTTATGACTGAAACCTAACTACAATTATGTTTGTAATCACGATGTTTAAATAAAGAAATTATTTTAAAAAAAGACACCCACCTCTTTGATTTCTTGAAATGACATTCTCTTGAGGTTTTGTTCCTTTATTACTATTGACAAACTCATGAATTTTTAAATTAGAAGTGGTGTGGAGATGATGGGTGTGAAAAGGGAGATGTTTGTCTTTTGTCAAAAGCATTGATAATACTTCTTAGCTTCTTTGTTGTTCAAACTGCAATACTGGTTCTTGCCTCAAGATGGTAATATGGCCAGTGATTTAAATCATAAAGTGCTTTTGCAACTAATAATAAATCAAGCTTACTTTCACCTCATCCTTTATTCTTATTTTGTCTCCTAGAAGTTAGAATAATAGAAATAATTATGTTTAAATGAGACGAGTCTTTCTTTTCTCTTCCACATTATTTATAATGAAGTGGTTTAAGAGGAAGCACATTTCTCATTAAAGAAAAAAAAAAACCCAATATGCTAGGCCCTTTTCCTAGCCCTTCTCATTTCTGAGTTCCCGAAGATGTTTAAAAGAATAGCTGCAGCACACAATGAATCTATTTTAACAGTCGATATTCTTATTGTGGGCTTTGAAAAGCCTGAATAGGGTCAGAGCTAGCTCAACAGGCTGGGACCAGTGTTTTGCCTGCAGGAAGCTGGCCACGACACCTGGAGTGCTCCACTACTACTGGGAGCAACCCCTAAGCACTGGATCTGGAGAAGCCCTGAGCACCATCAGTCTAGTCTGGTCACCATCTTTAACCTCCCCCCCTTGTTAAAATTAAGCTTAATTAAAATAACCTGAATGATAAGGCATTTGCCTTTGGTTTGGTTTAAAAACTTCTTTATTGTATCTTAACTGCCTTGTATTACCATTAAAAAGCAATTTTTTTTGTCTCGGT
Source organism: Suncus etruscus (assembly GCF_024139225.1). Lineage (NCBI taxonomy): Eukaryota > Metazoa > Chordata > Mammalia > Eulipotyphla > Soricidae > Suncus > Suncus etruscus. Next base: position 13,647,090 of record NC_064859.1, read on the forward strand.
TATAGCTGATGAGCTCAGAGGACCATATGGGGTGCTAGGAATCAAATCTGGGTTGGTTATGTGCAAGGCAAGTGCCCTTCCAGTTGTGCTATGACTCTGGTCTCCCCCCCCCCCAAAGGAATTTCCTTTATCTTTAATTATCAAGGGAATGTGAATCACAGAACCCTATTGTTTAAAAAATTGAGGACTTTTGAAAGCTGTTTTTAAATGCATGCTTTAAAATACATTTACCTTATAGAAAAAAAATTAAGTGTGGTTGTTCAGTGAATTATTCAATGAAACTATTACAATTATCATGAATTATTAATAAGTCAATTAAAAAAGAATATACTTGTTAAAGCAACAATTTAGCATAATAACCCATTTGTTAAAAGTCCTGAAAAAAAAAAAACAACCCAGGAGTATATAATGTGAAATATTCAGAAGAATTCAGGCCCACCCAGGGACGCAAAAAAAAAAAAAAAAAAAAGAAAAAAAAAGAAATATTCAGAAGAAAAGGAGAAGATGGCATTGTTTTACCTTCTCTGCAGATCTTGTTAAGTGTCTGGCTTCATGGAAGACAGCTGGATTTTCTTCTCTATTTCTAAATTCAGTCTGTTGTGAGATGCTGTTTGGCTAAAGTATAGGAGGATAATTTAGCCTCTCGCAGATATATTTAAAAGAAGGGAATATTTGAAGTGCTTTTGCAGATAACTTGATGCTGTACCAAAACTTAAAGAGTTTTGCTAAGTGTCTGAGTGGTTAGAGGCCAAGTGGAACGAAATATTCAAGTTCACACTCGTATCTTACACTTAAAATGATTCATTGATCCACATAAAATTTTGCCATGTATGTTGGTCATTTTGAAAATCTGGTTCCCTGAGTTATGCAGTTGCCAGCATTGGCTAGGACAAGATGCAACTTTGTCATTGCATGATCTAGCATAGAACAGAAATATATTGAAAAGCGATTGAGCTTGTTCCTGGGTTTTAAATATTCACAACTCAGATTTTTTTTTTTTTTTGCTTGAAAGCTTGATTTCTGCTAATGGCAAATACAAAATGGCTGCCTTGTTTTTGTCAAAGTGATAATCTGTTAAAAGGAACAAAGTGGTTAAGGTCCTGCCTTACCTGTGACTGACCCAGGTTCAATCTCGGACATCCCATTTGGTCCCATGAGCACCACCAGGAGTAATTCCTAAGTGCAGAGCCAGAAGAAGCCCTGAGCATCTCCCAGACATGGTGTCCCCAAACTAAAATAAATAAATAAAATAAAAGTCTACCTAGTACTTCAGTCTGAAGAGCCATAGTAGTGGCCTATTACTGGTTTCTTGAATGCAAGTTGGGACAAGGGAGCAGATATTTCAGCTTATTTATTATGGATATCCATTTATTCCAGAACCATTTGGCCAAGCAACTATGTTTCTTCCATAGTAAGGCCTTTGTTCATTTATCAAGGACATATTTATGGGGCTCTGTTTGTGTGGGATTTCCCTGATCTGTTTTAATCATTGATTTTTCTGCTTTCTAAATCTTTTTTTTTTCTTTGCCAATAACACACTGTTTTCTGCAGCTTTATAGTAAGTCTGGAAGTCAGGCAATACCTGTCTTGCAACTTTTTCTCCTTGATTTATAAATCCCATATTTTCGCTCTATAAGATGTACTTGACCATGAGACTACACATAGTTTTTAGATGTTCTCCTCCCTTGCACTCGGGTTTCAGCTCCAAGAGACATTCACTCTACAAGATGCACTTTTGGGGGAAAAATGTGTCTTCTGGTATAAAAATATGGTATATATATTTTTGGGGAGTGTTCAGGGCTGATTCCTGGCTCTGCACTTAGAGCTCCCTCCTACAGGGCTCAGGGGTCCTTATAGGCTGCCAGGGATTGAACTCAGGTCAGCTGCATGCAAGGCAAATGCCCTACTTGCTGTGTGCTGTCAATTCAGCACCCCCTTCCTTAAATACTGAATTGATTATCTGGATATTTTTGCATTTTGAAAGAGAAATGAGGTTTCAGTAATTATTGGCTCAAAATAGCAAGTATAAACTAGGATTGTTCTGTGCAAATTGAGACATGTTGTCACCTTGTCTTGCTTGGAGGGCAACTGAAATCTTCTATTTCTTTTTCATCACACACACAGACACACACACAGACACACACACAGACACACAGACACACACAGACAATTTCCCAGTCATTGTGAGAGGAAGAAAGGGAAGACCAGGAAGAAATGTGTAGTGTTGAGGCTGGAGCCATAACACTGTAGGGGAGGTATGTTTGCAATGCACAAGGTTGACCTGGGTTCGATCCCCAGCATCTCATATGGTCCCTTGAACCTGCCAGGAGTGATTTCTGAGCACAGAGCCAGGAATAAACCCTGAGTGTGGCCTCAAAAAAAAAAAAAAAAAAAAAGAAACAAAAAGATTTATAGTGACCTTCATCTTTGGGCATCAGAATGTCAAAATTTGAGTGCAAACTTAGAAGATCAGCTGTTTTTAGATCTGGTAAAAATTTGAGCAAGGATATTGTTTTCTTCAATGATATGAGTTAGGATATTCAGTTTGGCAATCAAGAGTCACCCACTTCTAACATATCCTAAAGAAGAAATTGCTTCTTTTTGAATCACTGGTATGAATGTAAGATGTAGAATGATTCACAGCAGGACCAAGTATTGTGAACTTATTAACTGTCTTCACATAGCAAAGCTTTTTATTTGTACATGTAGGAAAGAAATACAACTACAAATATGGGTGTTGTTATGCCATGTATTTATTCGGTGGGGGACACACCTTATGGTGCTCATTGGTCACACAGTCACTCTATGGAGTCATGTTGTATAGGAATCGGGACTCAGGGTCTCATGTATACCACACACGTGTTTTCTCCTGTCTCAGGAAGCCATGCTTTAATAAAACTTTTTTCCTTCATTTTTACATAATTTTTACTTTGGGGGGGGGCACACCTGACTGTGTTCCTGGCTTTCCCTTGGCTCTGCGAGAAGATCTCACTCTTAGTGGGGCTCAGAGGACCACATGGGGTGCTGCAGATCAAACCCACAGTGTGCAAGGCCAGCATCCACTGTACTAGTGCTCTGGCCCCTCTCTAAATGTCTTAAAATGACACTTATGAATTTAAATTCTTTCCAGGCAATAAACCTTTCTGTGAAATTTAATATATCTAGATTATATACATAAAGACCAAATTCTGAATCTTCTAAGTAAACACACTTTGGTTAAATTTGGTTATTAAAATTTTTCAGGCACATAGAATGGCAAATCAGACTTTGTGACCATGCATAAGCACTGCCCACCACTCCTAAATGCAGTATCAAACTAAGTAGGAACTGCTTGCAACTTTCACTATAAAACACTGCTTTGATTCTGATGGCTAGTTATAAAGAATCTCTTAAAACCCTGAGAGTTCTAGTTAATTTATACAAGCATAGAGAATTACCCTTTAGGATTTATTGCAAGGTATTTAAAAGGAGATTGTTGTTATGTTTCTTCAAGAAATTCATTTAATTGCTTCAGACAGTCTGTTAACAGATTTTTATTTCCTCTCAGGCTAAGGGCTTAAGTTGTACCAGCTTAAGTTTTGCTCACTTGAGCTAATTCAGACTAATACCGTTGTGCTACTGACATTCCAATTCTTTCTAATTTAGTCTTTCTAAAATAATGCTTGTGAATAAGCAAAGCTGTAGATGAACGGAGAATACAGATAATTGTGTACTTCATTAGCCATCCATCTTCACTGTCTCACTTCTGTTGTTTTAACAGGAAAAAAAAATGATTAGTTGAAGAAATGTCTGCTCTTCTGAGCTGTTTGTTGTATGTGGCGGATTAATTCTTATGTCAGAAACAAGTATCTGAGGGTCATTTTCTCCAATGCACCAGCTAAAGGTCACAATAGATGTTAAATCAGATATCAGATGCATCTGTGCCACATACATTCTTTTTTTTTTTTTTTTCGTTTTTGGGCCACACCCAGCAGCGCTCAGGGGTGTGACTATCTGCTCAGAAATAGCTCCTGGCAGGCACGGGGGGGGTGGGGGGGTGGGGGGGGTGGGGTGGGGGTGGGGGTCATATGGGACGCCGGGATTCGAACCAACCACCTTAGGTCCTGGGTCGGCTGCTTGCAAGGCAAACACCGCTGTGCTCTCTCCGGTCCCACATTCTTTTAATGTTAAAAATTCTTGTTTTTTGGGACCAGAGTGATAGCACAAGGTAGGGCATTTGCCTTGCATTAAAATGACCCAGACAGATCTTGGTTTTTTTTTTTTTTTTTTTTTTTTTTGGTTTTTGGGCCACACCCGGTAACGCTCAGGGGTTACTCCTGGCTATGCGCTCAGAAGTCGCTCCTGGCTTGGGGGACCATATGGGACGCCGGGGGATCGAACCGCGGTCCGTCTCCTAGGCTAGCGCAGGTAAGGCAGGCACCTTACCTCCAGCGCCACCGCCCGGCCCCATGACAGATCTTGGTTTGATTCTCAGTGACCCATATGGTCCCCCAAGCCAGGAGCGATTTCTGAGAACATAGCCAGGAGTAACCCCTGAGCGTCACCAGGTGTGGCCCAAAAACCAAAAAAAAAAAAAAAAAAAAAGAAAATTCTTGTTTTATGAATGAATAGACTAACTCCTTTTTAAACAGTTATTCAGCTTGGTATCATGAGCCTGGAAATTTACTTTGAAATTTAGCCTTGAAAATTACTTTGACCAACTGAGATCTTTCTGTTGGAGAAACTCTTTGTTCTTGAGATGTTTGTTTTTCTTTTTACGTTTTCTTTTCTTTATTTTTGTGTTAGGAGATTGAACTCAGGACCTCAGGCATACATAGTTTATTCTTTTCCACTGAGCTGTCTTCCCCTAACATCTTAGAATGACTTTAATGATTAAGAACATCTGGCCAAACATATGAATTTATTCTAAATGAATAGCTAGTTAGCATAGAAAGTTGGCAGATGATTTTAGATATCATTTAATTTTAGATAGATTTGTTTTTTTGTGTTTTTTTTTTTTTTTTTGCCTTTTTTGGGGCCACACCTGGTGATGCTCAGTGGTTACTCCTGGCTATATGCTCAGAAATCACTTCTGGCTTGGGAGACTATATGGGATGCCGGGGGATTCAACCTCCTCCTATCCTAGGTTAGTGTGTGCAAGGCAAATGCCCTACCACTTGCACCACTGCTCTGGCCCCTAGATTTCAGCTTTATTTAATTCAGGTTGTGTTGGCGTTTCCCCCATCATTTCATATATACATATATGTATATATATTAGCATTGCTATGTTTTTTATTCAAACACTTCAGGAGATGTTTATCTTTTATGTTCTTCAATTGAAGGACATAAAATAATTTCCTTTGATTAATTGATTTTTAGGTCTTACCCGGCATAAAGCTTACTCCTGGCTCTGTGCTTAATGATCACTCCTGGCAGGGCTCGGGGAACCATACAGGGGGCCAGGGAATGAATTTGGGTTGGCCACCTGGAAGGCCAATGGCCCCACTATTCCTCTGTCCCAAATTATTTCCTTTTAATTTCTGTAAGGTCTCACCATATCCATCACCTTTGTTCAACCATCATCCCTTTCTCAAAAGATTCCTCTTCCCCAGCTTTCATTCTATTTTCTCGCTGCTGATCAACAGAATTTTCATTAAGTCTAGAAAGTGTGTGCGTGTGTGTGTGTGTGTGTGTGTGTGTGTGTGTGTGTGTGTGTATGTGTGTGTGTTTCCCCGTCGATTGCTGCTGTTGCTGCGCTGTGTGCAGGATCACACTCATCCCTGTGGTGCTCCACCTGTAGTTGTGGTCCCTGCTGGTCTCTCATCCCAGTACTGCTCCCACGGCTGGTGGAAATGCTCACCCTCCTTCAGGCTGTGCTTGCACTCATGCTCACTGACAGTGCTCACTCCTCTCATTGCATTCCTTGCACACATTCAGTGCTCTTCCTGTGGGGCTTTTTGGGCCTGGGTCTCCTGTGCCTCAGAATTTGCACCTCTCTTATTTATTTATTTTAATTATTTTGCCACACTCGGTGACGCTCAGGGGTTACTCCTGGCTATGCGCTCAGAAATCGCTCCTGGCTTGGGGGACCACATGGGACGCCAAGAGATCAAACCACAGTCCGTCCTAGGTTAACGGGTACAAGGCAAATAAATGCCCTACTGCTCCGGCCCCTAGTATTTGCACCTCTCTTAATTGTGCTCATATACTCCCGACTGTTGTGTGGCTGGAAATGTGTGTTGTGCTAGGGAGCATTAAGATCTGAGCTTGGCCTGTGGTGCTACGGGCACTGGCCTCACTACACACCTAGGGCAATGCTAGGGACAGAGCTCAGGGTCTCCCATCTACAGGGCAGCGACCTGAGTCACTTGAACTCTCTGCCAGGTCCCAGTTTTGTTACTTGCGGTTGACTACATTTGCTTTAGCGACTTATATTCCACCTATGAGAGAAGCTTTTATTTCCTTGTTTCACCAGATACAGTGGCTTCAAGTTCTGTTTATTTCACCAAGGTAAGAATTCATCCCTCTTAATGGGAAAGTAGTAGTCCTTTGAGTGCAAACTTTTTAGCTGTTAATACTCCTTTAGGTTGATTTCAAGAATACTTATTCCTATTAATTTCCCAAATGGTGTGTGGCTTTACTGGCTCACGTGGCCAAAGTATAAAGAAATATAAATAACTTTCCAGGAATCAACTGAAATTCATTTTGAATCGATATGATTTAAAGTGAGTTTTGATGGGTTACTTGTCTTTGGACACAGCAGAGTTAGTTGTGTACCAACTACTACTGCTTTCTCCATGGAAAAGTCAGAATAATCAGTTAGTGCTCCTTGACTTAGGAAAGACAGCTATGGCTACTACAAAGTCTTAAAGTACAGTAACTTGGGGCAGGAGAGATAGCACAGTAGGTAAGGCACTTGCCTTGCATATACCTGATTTGAGTCTGGTTCCCACTATCTCATATAGTCATTACCCATGCGCTGTCAGTTGTAATTTCTGAGCCAAGAGGAGCCCCTGAACATTGTCAGGTGAGACTCCAAAACCAAAATAAATAAATGAAGCACAATAACTCATGGAGAGAGAAATTTTCTTTAGGCATTTAAGTAATTTAGCTTATTATTCAATTATTAAATGAAATCAAGGGATTTGAAAGTGGCATTTTAAAATTCAATGACTAACAATTGACTTTATTCCTTATGAGTAAATTCAAATACCAATTTAATTAAAAATATACTTGAATACTTGTTTTTAAAAGATTTTTTTTTATTTAAACCATTGTGATTTACAAAGTTATTCATAGTTGCATTTTAGACAGACAGTGTTTCAGGACCAGTCCCACCATCAGTGTCAACCTCCTTTCATCAATATTCCCAGAGTCCATCCATGCCCTTCACCCCCTTTAAAAACAGGCACCTTATATATATATTTTTTAAATTAATATCTTTATTTAAGCGTCATGATTACAAACATGTAATTGTAGTTGGGTTTCAGTTAAATAAATGAACACCCCCCCTTCACCAGTGCAACATTCCCACCACCAATGCCGCCCATCCCCCCCCATCTACTTCCTCCCTCACACCCTGCCTAAAAACATACACTTTTTAAAGTTTGGTTATTCAAGTTTGAGCTCATGGTTTCATTGTTGTTGACTCTGGCTTGGATATTTAGTTCTGTACTTTCTTTTTTTTTTTTTTTTTTTTTTTGGTTTTTGGACCACACCCGGCAGTGCTCAGTGGTTACTCCTGGCCATCTGCTCAGAAATAGCTCCTGGCAGGCACGGGGACCTTATGGGACACCGGGATTCGAACCAACCACCTTTGGTCCTGGATCGGCTGCTTGCAAGGCAAATGCCGCTGTGCTATCTCTCCGGGCCCAGTTCTGTACTTTATTATTATTATTTTTTTTTTTTTTGGTTTTTGGGCCACACCCTGTGACGCTCAGGGGTTACTCCTGGCTATGTGCTCAGAAGTTGCTCCTGGCTTCTTAGGGGACCATATGGGACACTGGGGGATCGAACCGCGGTCCATCCTAGGCTAGCGCAGGCAAGGCAGGCACCTTACCTCCAGCGCCACCGCCCGGCCCCAGTTCTGTACTTTCTTAACAATATCAATACACCTGAGACCACTTAGTTCCTGTTCCCCATCATTTTATATGTCTTTTGCCTTCACCACTCAAATTTTTTCCTTCTTTCTATAATCAGGGGCTTGAATCAGTAATAGAGGGTTGAATCAGTAAACAAAACCCATCTATTTTCTTTTTACAGAAAATAGTTGAATAAGTTTTAATTCATGGGAGTCCGAAAATTTAGAATTTATCATGGTAGAACATATTAGCAATGAAACATACTTTTAAAAAGAAGAAGATATTCTTTAGTAGTTTTATTAAGCTGGTAAATTCTAATGAAGATGTAATGTAAATCTGTTTTCTCTGCAGCATCATTTGTTATTCCTGCTGGTGGAACTCTTCCCACAGTTACTACAATGCACCTGGTAGGTAAAAGACTCTAGTAAATTGAAAACACCATTGAAAACATTGATAACTTCTCTTTCAGTGATGGGGAGAATTTCTGAGTCTATTTGTGGTTCTCCCAATGATGGGGAAAGTTGTGGTCAGGAATGAAAAGATCAAAGTAGCTGCTCTGGAGTCCCTTCCCCCAGTTGCTGTTTTCTCTCTCTCTCTCTCTCTCTCTCTCTCTCTCTCTCTCTCTCTCTCTCTCTCTCTCTCTCTCTCTCTCTCTCTCTCTCTCTCTCTCTCTCTCTCTCTCTCTCTGTGTGTGTGTGTGTGTGTGCGCGCGCGCTTTTGAAGGTTTGCAAAGCAATGCTCAGGGATCTAAAGCTGGGGGTTACTTTTGGGACACTGGACCAGTAGTCCAGGCCTGAGTGTTCAGTGCTTTTGGTCTGGCAATGTAGCATTACTAGTGCAGTGGTGCTGGGGTCCCCAGGATCACTCTTGGTGGTACCTAGGGGTTTGTGTGGCACCTCTCACTGGATTTGGGGATTTGGGGTCTCTTCATGCAAACCAGACCAGACTTTGAGCTATATCTCTGGCTCCAGCCACATTTCTCTGTTTTCCAGAGTGCTTTGTGAATATCTGCTAAGACTATAAGACAAAGCTGAAGTTACATTGCATAGAGTTTTTTAGGCTGTTTTTCTTGGGTTATACTTGGTTGTGTTCAGGATTTTTTCTAGCTCTGTACTCAGAGATCTCTCCTGGTGGGCTTGGGAGACCATATGGGATGCTGTGGATCTCTCTTGGGTCCTCATCAACTGCCTTTTATAGGTGCAAAGGTTTAGTAGCCTTCCCCCAACCCCCTAACATCAAAATCAAATGTGATGTAATTAGGGAGAATAGTGCCACACTGCATAGATCAGGGAAGAAAGATCTTTGCCTTCAAAATCTCTCAAACAGATCAGTTTTCTTAAATACATCTGTACAAAGTAATAAAAAGTAATAACAGAAATTCTTGCACTATTATATTTTTTTTGTTTGTGTTTTGTTTTGAGATCACACCCAGTGATGTTTGGGGATTATTCCTGGATCTGCACTCAGGAATTACTTCTTGTGGTGCTTGGGGACTATATAGAATGCTGGGAATCTAGTCTGGGTGTGTGCAAGGCAAGTAAATACCTTAGCTGCTATACTGTTTCTCTAGTTCTGATATGTTCCTTTTAAAAAAATATTGTTTTGAAATCATTGTGCTTTACAAAGTCCTTAATAGTTGGGTTTCAGACATACAAAGCATCAGGGCCATTCCCACCACCAGTGTCTACCTGCCTCCACTAATGTTCCCTAAGTACATCAGATACCAACCCCCTGCACCCTAGACTGCCAGTATTACAGACCCATTTTGTTTATATTGTTATAGTTTGGGTCTCTTGAATCCATTGTCATTTCCTTTGGCTTGGATATTTATTTCTGTCTTTTATTTTTTTTAACACCACCACTGCACCTTGAGACCACTTCTTTTATATTTGTATTTTTCCTCCTCCACTCAGTTTCTTTTCTTCTCCTCACATTTCTCTGGGCCCAAGGGTATTTGAGACAACTCCCATTTAAACATTCTGTTTCTTCTTGCAGTTTTTCTAAATACCACATATAAGTGATATCATTCTGTATTTATCCTTCTCCTGACTTACTTCATTTAACACAATATCTTCCAATATATTCTTAAAGATAATTGTTTTCTTCTTCCTCCTCCTCCTCCTCTTCCTCCTTCATCACACCTAGCAGTGCTCAGGGCATACCCCTGTCTCTGAGCTCAGGGCTCACTCACCCCTGATAGACTTGGGGAAATATGGGATGCCAGGGACTGAAGGTGGGTCAGCCATGTGCAAGGCAAGCACTTTTCCTGCTGTACTATCGCTCCAGTTCCTGTTTTCATTTTTTTTGTTTGTTTTGTTTTTGTTTTTTTTTTGGGCCACACCCGGTGACGCTCAGGGGTTACTCCTGGCTATGTGCTCAGAAGTCGTTCCTGGCTTGGGGGACCATATGGGACTCTGGGGGATTGAACCGTGGTCTGTTCTAGGCTAGCGCTGGCAAGGCAGACAGACACCTTACCTCTAGCGCTACCACGCCAGCCCCTGTTTTCATATTTTGATTTTTATCCACTACAGCTCTTTTTTGGAAACTGTTAGAGTTGGGGGTGTGACTGAGTGCTAGGGCTCATATTTTGCATGTGTAAGGTTCTGGGATTTCTTCTGCCACTGAAAAATACAAAACAAAACAAAACAAAAATCTAGTTGATTTGGTCCAAGGCCCCGAGTTTGATCCCTGGTCTGCATAGCCCCCTGAGCACCTCTGGTTGTGGTCCTGGTGGTATATAAGTACCACATTAATGGATGAGAGCACCAGATTAGTGGGGCCTCTGCTACCAGGGGGAGCAGCCTCAGGAGATCCTCTCCTTGCTGCACAACTAGCTGTGTATATTTGTATGTATGTATACATATAAACATTCAAGTATATTAATTTCAGGGGGTCAGGGACTTGCCTTGCATGTAACCAACCTGGGTTCTATCCTCAGCAACTCATATAGTCCCCTGAGCTTGACAGGAGTGATTTCTGAGTGCAGAGCCAGGAGTAACCCTGAGCACTGCCAGTTGTAACCCCCAAACAAACAAAAAAAAATTTCAGAATAAAAGTGGATCATTCTTATCCTGTTTCAATATATTCTTAACAGTTAGTCTTTTAAGTTAAAAGGATCTTTTCTAGTGTCAATCACTAGTAAGAACTTAGTAGACAGTAGATAAAGCACAACTGAATTAATTGATCTTTTGTTAATGGGTATTTACATTATTTATTTTTGTTAAATAGCATCGTTATACTTTTGGGTATGGTTTTTATTTTGGGGGGTGTTCTTATAATCAGGCAGTCAGAATAACTTCCTAGAAGTTTATTTTTTGGGTCAAAATTATGCATATTTTTAGTTTTAGTGTATATTACTAAATTGTCCTAACAAAGATTTCGCAGAATACATTTGTGCAAGTTAATTGCACATTTGTCCATCTGGGAGAATGTGATTTTTTTTTACCCTGTCCTTATGAGCATTGTTTTAAATGTTGGCAGATACAATAAATAAAAAAATGTTGAGTTTGGGGCTGGAGCGGTGGCGCTAGAGGTAAGGCGTCTGCCCTGTAAGCACTAGCCAGGATGGACCATGGTTCGATCCCCCGGTGTCCTATATAGACCCCAAATCAGGAATGATTTCTGAACACATAGCCAGGAGTAATCCCTGAGCATCACCAGGTGTGGCCCAAAAAAAACAAAAAAAAATGTTGAATTTTATTTTTTAATTATAATTACTTTTTTTAAGCACCATAAATACAAAATTGTTCATGATTGAGCTTCAGTCATAAAATGTCCAACACTATCCACCAGCACACATTTCCCATCACCAATGTCCCCAGTTTCCCCCCCACTACTCCCACCTCCCTCTGAGGCAGGCATTTTAGTCCCCCCCCCCCTTCCTTTTAGACATTATGGTTTGCATTATTATCACTTTATCCCCTTCCAGTATCCAGTTCTTGTTCAGAGTGATCAGTTCCAGTCGTCCTGTCACAGTGGTCCCTTCTCTACCCTAGCTGCATTCACCACTCTTTGTGGTGAGCTTCTTATAGTATTGAATTTGATTCAGTATTAAAAATGGGAAGATAATACAGGGCTTAAGGTACTGCCTTTCTCTGAGCATCCTGGGGTGATCCTAGGATCACCTAGGTGATTTTAGGTGATCCTAGCCTGAGCATTGGGCTAGGAGCAGTTCCTGAGTACTGCTGGCTATTGCCCCATCTCTTTCCAGTGAAATCTGGAAGCTTAATTATTGCCAAATAAGAATGGTATAATAGCATATGATATACTTTAAAGTATCATTAGAGGCCAAATTAAAAACAATAGGCTATCTATAAATAGCTAATGTTTCTGATAAGTGACTTCTTGAGAATCAGTGTTCCTTGCTAAGCAATGCAGTAGACAAGTTTTTGTAAGCCAATGTTTGTATTATTTAATTCTTAAAGTTTTTGGGTTTTTTTGGGGGGGGGGTTATATGTGCAGTACAATTGCAATTTGTTGCTTAGGGGACCATATGGTTCCAGGGATTGAACTGGGTTTCCTGTATGCAAAGTATTCACTGCTCATTGAACTTTCTCTCTGGCCCCTCTATATTTTTAAGACTTACTGACTTCAGGGCTGAAGTGATAGTACAGTGAGTAGGACATTTGCTTGCACATCACTGACCTGGGTTTGATCTCCAGCTTCGCATAATGGTCCCCCAAGTCTGCCATGATTGATTTCTGAGTGCAGATCCAGGAGTAACCCCTGAGCATCACCAAGTGTGACCAACAAACAAAATAAATAAAAGACTTACTGTCTTCCTGGCTAATAGCTATAGGTTAGAATAATTCATTTTACCCTTAATCAGATGATCTATGCCCAATACAAAATTTGTTTTATTTAAAGAATTCTGCCCTACAACGATGAGATACCACCTCACACCCCAGAGAATGGCACACATCACAAAGAATGAGAATAATCAGTGTTGGCGGGGATGTGGAGAGAAAGGAACTCTTATCCACTGCTGGTGGGAATGCTGTCTAGTTCAACCTTTATGGAAAGCGATATGGAGATTCCTCCAAAAACTGGAAATCGAGCTCCCATACGATCCAGCTATACCACTCCTAGGAATATACCCTAGGAACACAAAAATACAATACAAAAACCCCTTCCTTACACCTATATTCATTGCAGCTCTATTTACCATAGCAAGACTCTGGAAACAACCAAGATGCCCTTCAACAGATGAATGGCTAAAGAAACTGTGGTACATATACACAATGGAATATTATGCAGCTGTCAGGAGAGATGAAGTCATGAAATTTTCCTATACATGGATGTACATGGAATCTATTATGCTGAGTGAAATAAGTCAGAGAGAGAGAGAAAAACACAGAATGGTCTCACTCATCTATGGGTTTTAAGAAAAATGAAAGACACCCTTGTAATAATAATTTTCAGACACAAAAGAGAAAAGAGCTGGAAGTTCCAGCTCACCTCAGGAAGCTCACCACAAAGAGTGATGAGTTTAGTTAGAGAAATAACTACATTTTGAACTGTCCTAATATTGAGAATGTATGAGGGAAATGTTGAGCCTGTTTAGGGTACAGGCGGGGGTTGGGTGGGGAGGAGGGAGATTTGGGACTTGGGTGATGGGAATGTTGCACTGGTGATGGGTGGTGTTCCTTTTATGACTGAAACCCAAACACAATCATGTATGTAATCAAGGTGTTTAAATAAAAAAAAATTAAAAAAAAAAAAAAGAATTCTGCCCTAATATTATTGTTGTCAAACTATTGTCCTGAGTCATATTTTTAGAATATACATGAGATTGGGGCCCGGAGAGATAGCATGGAGGTAAGGTATTTGCCTTGCATGCAGAAGGACAGTGGTTTGAATCCCAGCATCCCCTGAGTCTGCCAGGAGAGAACCCCTGAGCACTGCCAGGTGTGACCCAAAAAAAAAAAAAAAAACAAAGAAAGAAAGAAAGAAAGGAAAAAAGACTATACATGACATCAGAGACAAAAATGCAAGTAATTGTTGTTTTTAACTTTGGTAATAGAAATTTTCTCATATTTAGGGCACCTCAAGTTCTGGTGCGAACCTGACTTTTCCTGGTTATCCTATTCATGTGCCAAGAGGTATGACTCTACAAGCAGCATCTGGTAAGACTCTTCTCTAGGAATATTTTGGTTTTAGTATGGTGTTCTGACTGCCAGATGTGAATTTTCATGATTTTACTAAACTGTATACCAGAAGTTACTGAAGTAATAGGAATTTAAATAAAACATTTAAATCAACAAACAGATGAACATATAACATATGTTATATTCTAAACCTGCCCCGTCTTTTATTCCCAATTTTATTTTCTAGTATTGGGAAGTTTGTATCTTTAAAAGTTTTATAAAACATTTATAGATAATTTTTTAGATTCAAGTCATCGGTATATATTTTTATGAATATTAAATAACCAAAACCAAATAGTAGGTTGTTTAAGCTTTGCTTTTGTGTTTTTTTTTTTTTTTTTTTTTTTTTTTTTTTTTGGTTTTTGGGCCACACCCGGTGACGCTCAGGGGTTACTCCTGGCTATGCGCTCAGAAGTCGCTCCTGGCTTGGGGGACCATATGGGGCGCCGGGGGATCGAACCGCGGTCCGTCTCCTAGGCTAGCGCAGGTAAGGCAGGCACCTTACCTCGAGCGCCACCGCCCGGCCCCAAGCTTTGCTTTTGTTTCTTATTGGATAAAGAATACCTAAAAAGTTTGGTGATGAATCAGCCTCTGCTTTTTTAAAATAGTATTTCTTTATTTGAAAGAGAATCAGACCTATTTTATGGATTGTTAAAAAGTTGATGTAAAGTACCAGTCTCAGGGTGCTAAAGAAACCTTTTTAGTATTATTTTAAGGGATTGAGGGAGAACAAATTTGGTAACTTTGGGAATTTTCAAATCTTTTTGGATTGTCTTATATTTTTTATATGGCATCTTACCTCATTAGTATATGAAATTCCTTTTTTACCTGGTTATGTGTTGGGATAAAAAGAAGAAAGGAATTCAGACAGTTGTCACATATCATACCTCAAAATTAACTCAAAAGAGGTTAAGGACGTTAATGTTTGTTTTGAAAACATAAAATAGATGGAAGAATGTTGAACACTTCATGATATTTGTTCAATAATACCTTCAGGGATAAGGCAAAGGAAACAAAAGCAAAAATAAATGGAATTATATCCAACTGAAAAGCTCTGCACAACAAAATATAATTAAGCCATAACAACGTCTTACTGAGTAGGGAAAATATTCACAAGTCATAACAGCTGGCAAATGGCTACTATTCAAGATATATAAGAAACCATCAAACTCAGCAAGAAAACAAACTGTAGTGCAGTGAGGTCATGAAGCCATCGTGAGAGGTTTGTGTTGTCATTCTTAAGGTCACCTCTACAAAGTACCTGTGATGATGACCCCAGAACGAGGAAATGTCCTTCAGCATTCCATCCAGCAAGTATTTCCTCTGGGGCAGGCACCGCTGATCCCGGCCGCTGTTTCTCGGCTCCCCCCGGGTCTCCTCCAGGCAGCTACAGAGAAGTCTCGGGGCATGAAAATGTGCCGTCCAGCACCTGTCCTCTACCCTGGCATGGTGCGCGGGGAGTGTCTGGAACGTGGGTCCTCAGGAAAGGGGCCCAAAGTCGTGGCAGGAGCCATGCTGAACCCAGCAGCAAGCTCGGGGTACCTGGGCTTCCCTGGGGATGTATTCCCTCTGAAGGCCACACGTACAGGTGCCAAGGGAAATCCGGTGGGCATGACACCCAGGGGCCCCAGGGTGCCCCTCTGTGCAGGCCGCCAGACCCCCCTGGGCCAGCGCATAGCTGAAGTGCAGCCCCAAGTGCTTGGAAATGGGGTGTTGACGTGTGATTCTGCAAAGCAGTCAGGAACCTTCGAGAAGAACAGCGGCCTTCCCGAATCAAAGGTAGGCCATGTCTTTCCCTCATGGCTTTGGGGGGCAGAGGGTTCCCAGTGTTCATACAGCTGAGACAATTGATCCTTCAGCTGTAAACTTACTCAACAGTAAGAGTTCTGCTTCCGTTCCTTGACCATATTGTTTCTTGTTTTCAATCTATCAAGTCTCCTAGCATTTCTAACTTAAAATTCTGTGATTTTCTTTCATTCTTAGTATGATTTAATTTTATTTTTTAAAATACATTAAAATAAGTTATTTAAACACCATGGTTACAAAAATGTTTGTAGTTGGGTTTCAGTTATTGAATATGCATCACCCTTGAACACTGCTACCTGCCCACCACCAATGTCCCCATTTCTCCCACCCCACCCCTATAATCTATTCTATGTTTATCCTTCCTTCTCCCTCTGACTCATGTTGTTGTTTTTTTTTTTAATAAATACGTTCATTGAATTGTGAGTACAAAAAGTCGTTCATGACTGAATTTCAGTCATACAACAGCTAACTCCCTTCACGAGGGCACATTTCCCAAATTTAATGTCCCCAGTTTTCTTCCCATCCTCCTCCTGCACTCTCCCCTGCCTACCTCTATGGCAGATGATCTTCTTCTTCTTCTTCTTCTTCTTCTTCTTCTTCTTCTTCTTCTTCTTCTTCTTCTTCTTCTTCTTCTTCTTCTTCTTCTTCTTCTTCTTCTTCTTCTTCTTCTTCTTCTTCTTCTTCTTCTTCTTCTTCTTCTTCTTCTTCTTCTTCTTCCTTCTTTTCTTCTTCTTTTCTTCTTCTTTTCTTCTTCTTCTTCTTCTTTCTTTCTTCTTCTTTCTTCTTCTTTTCTTCTTCTTTTCTTCTTTCTTCTTCCTTCTTCTCTTCTCTTCTCTTCTTCTTTTCTTCTCCTTCTCTTTCTCCTTCTCCTCCTTCTTTTCTTCTTTCTTCTTTTTCTTCTTCTTTCTTCTTTTCTTCTTCTCCTCCTTCTCCTTCTCCTTCTTTTCTTCTTTCTTTTTTCTTCTCCTTCTCCTTTTCTTCTTTCTTTTCTTCTACTTTCTTCTTCTTCCTCCTCTTCTTCTTCCTCCTCTTCCTCTTCTTCCTCCTCCTCTTCTTTCTTCTTCTCTTCTTCTTCTCTTCTTTTCTTCTCCTTCTCTTTCTCCTCCTCCTTCTTTTCTTCTTCTTTTATCTTCTTACTTCTTTTCTTCTTCTTTTTCTTTTTCTTTTTCTTCTTCTTCTTTTCTTCTTCTCCTCCTCCTCCTTCTTCTCCTTCTCCTTCTTTTCTTCTTTCTTTTTTCTTCTACTTTCTTCTTCTTCTTCTTCTTCTTCTTCTTCTTCTTCTTCTTCTTCTTCTTCTTCTTCTCCTTCTTCCTCCTCCTCCCCCTCCTCCACTTTCTCCCCCTCCTCCCCCTCCTCCACTTCCTCCTCCTCCTCCCCCTCCTCCACTTCCTCCTCCTCCTCCCCCTCCTCCACTTCCTCCTCCTCCTCCTCCTCCTCCTCCTCCTTCTTCTTCTTCTTCTTCTTCTTCTTCCTCCTCCTCCTCCTCCTCCTCCCCCTTCTCCCCCTCCTCCCCCTCCTCCACTTCCTCCTCCTCCTCCTCCTCCTCTTCCTTCTCTCTACCCTTTCTCTGGTTTGTTTCTGCTGATCCAATATTCTAACAAATCTTCAGTCCTGACTCTATCCCTCTCCCTTTCATTAGATTAGCTGCACCTCATCATGGCTTGTCAAGTATGAAATGCTCACAATAAAGCTATAAATTACTTTAAATGACCTATTCCCTGAGAGCTACATTGACCTTTGTATGCCCAGCATCTTGGAATGTATATAATTAGAATATAAGTTTATATAAAATATAGAACAATATTTATGATAGGTTTATTTGATTTAGTCATTCTCAACTCTGGCTAAATATTAGAATCATTATAATTTCCCCCAAAATACAAGTTTTCTGGGGTAAAAAAATACTACAAGTTTCACTGGGCTGAGAACTTGCTTTACATGTAAGAAACCTGAATTTGATTGGCAGCATACATGACCTAGGTACCACCAGGTGTGACCCCTGAGTAATGCCAGGTATGACTTCCTTCCCAAAGTGGAATGTCCCAAATTACTTAGTTCTAATTAGACTTAAATGGTGGTTAGAGGGTCCAGAGTTGAGTGCAATACATAGTCAAGATTAAGAACCATGAATCTAGCTTTAGTCAATGTATGAATAAAAAATGGAGTGAGACCATAGAAAATATATATATAGCTTCAACTAAGATGTTATTTTATTTTTAAGTTATTTTATTCCAAGTAAAAATTATTTTATTTTCTATGCTGGACATTTGCCTTGCCTGGGGGCTGACCCAGGTTCAATCCCCTGCATCCCATAGGGTTTTCCGATTTCTGCAGGAGTGTTCCCTGAGCATCACTGTGTGTGGCTGGAAAACCAAAAACTGAACAAACAAAAAAATCGATCAATTTTCTTCCACATCCATTCTGATCCTCTAAAATTTAGAATGCCACATGAATACTTTATTAAATTAAATTAATTCTTTATAAATACTTTATTAAATTTATAAATTTATTAAATTAAATTTAATATCAATTAAATTTACTAAGCAATGGTTGTTTTAAGTAAACATATGCCATTCCTAATGAGCCTCAGAGAGATTCTAAAGAATAGATGGGACCTCAGCCAAGTTCTCCTTCAAGTGTTGCCTGCACTAAGATGTTTATGCCAGGCAATGCTGGGGAGACCATGTGATACTGGAAATCACCCCAAGTTCACCTCTACATTGCAGAAACACTTCTAGGCCTGTATTTTTTGTACCTGTCAAATCCATGAAAATCCATTTTCTGCAGAGATGCTAAAATCATCATTGTGAACAGTCAATATCACAAGGATTCTTGGGTTAAATAACTATTAAGAATTTAAGGTGTTCCTATCTATGATGACAGACATCAGTTTCACAAAGTTTAGCTAAAAATGTGCAAAGAAATGATATTATAGTTTAAGTTTCTCTTGTTTTATATTCATATATACATATATGTATATGTATATCCTACATCTGGATAAGCATCTGTGCTACACTTTAGATTTCCTCTGTTGGACATTTACTCCCACCATTTACTCGATCAGTTCTTCCCAGCTTTTGAAATTAAAAAAATAAAAGCTTCAAAAAAATCTTGGTTTCTTTTTAACTCCTGTGAAAAAGGATGTTTGGAGGACTATAGTGTCTTACCCTGTACTATCACTGTCCTCTCCCCAGACCCCTCTACTTCACTTGCTGCTCTATAAGGTTCTTTGATTAGATGAAAGCTGATATTTAAAAGATTAGAGCTAACACTTGTTGAGCAAATGCTTTACCTTTAAGTATCTGATGCTGCCATTTACCATACTACTTAGCACAAGCACCGTGTAACCGCAAATCCATGGCAGATCTAAAAGTCTTGGAAACCACTGAGTGGACTAGACTATTGGTCAGTACGGAGGGAAAAACTGATGCGCGCGCTCTCTCTCTCTCCATTGTGGTTTGCACTATTCTTAATAAAGGCATGTCCATGCATGCCACTTTATCCCTTTTCAGCACTCAGTTGTTGTCTAGAGTCATCAGTTCCAAAAATAATTATCATAGTGGTCTCTTCTCTACCCTAATTTCACTCACCACTCTTGGTGGCGAGCTTTCTACCATGCCTGGTCCTCCTAATCTCCATATCTATTGTCTCTGGGTATTATTACCAGCCTGTCTTTTATTTTTCCTATATCCCACAATTGAGTGAGATTATTCTGTCTGTCCCTCTCTCTGACTCATTTCACTCAGCATAGTATTCTCCATTTTCATTCATGTGTAAGCAAATTTCATAACTTCATAAAAATGTATTTTATTACATAATATGGTCCATCTTGTTGAGCAATCTCTGTGCTCTTTAAAAATGTAAATTTGACTGTTTCTAGGTGGAATGACCTATACTTGCAATTAAATTAAGTTGGTTGATTGTGGGATTCACATTTTTACTAAATGTTATACTTTTTTTTTTTGGTTTTTGGATCACACCCAGCAGCGCTCTGGGGTCACTCCTGGCTCTAGGCCCAGAAATTGCTCCTGGCAGGCTTGGGGGACCATATGGGATACCGGGATTTGAACCACCGTCCTTATGCATGCAAGGCAAATGCCTTACCTCCATGCTATCTCTCCGGCCCCAATGTTCTACATTTTTTACTGAATTTCAATGTGATAAATTTTTATTAGAGGAATCTTGAAATCTCAGGCAATAATTCTGTACATCTATTACGATTTTCAGTTCAGTAAATTTTTATTAGAGTTTGATTTTTTACTAAGTACAATTTTATGTATGCATATACACATAAATATATATATATATTTCAGAAAATAGATAATTTTGTTGGAAAGTCAAAGAAAGAGAAACTCCCTTGCCTGTAAGAAACTTTGCCTAGCCTCTCTCCCTTCCTGGAGCTGGATTTTTAGCAGCACGGGCGGGCAGCTGGCAGACCTCCGTATGTGCCAGCGGCCTTTTGGCCTGGCCTAGGGTGGGGGGCCCGGACCTGGGTCACCCGAACCCCCTCTCCCCCTTTCCTCCGGATCTCCAGGTGGGTTTCTGGGAGGAGCTGATGGGGCACCCTGGGTTTTCCCCACTCCCAGGCCGGGTCTGGGGACCGGCCTAGGTTGGGCTTAAATCCCTGTCCTTCGGGCTTGGGAGGGTCTCTCTCCCTTCCTGGAGCTGGATTTTTAGCAGCACGGGCGGGCAGCTGGCAGACCTCCGTATGTGCCAGCGGCCTTTTGGCCTGGCCTAGGGTGGGGGGCCCGGACCTGGGTCACCCGAACCTCCTCTCCCCCTTTCCTCCGGATCTCCAGGTGGGTTTCTGGGAGGAGCTGATGGGGCACCCTGGGTTTTCCCCACTCCCAGGCCGGGTCTGGGGACCGGCCTAGGTTGGGCTTAAATTCCTGTCCTTCGGGCTTGGGAGGGTCTCTCTCCCTTCCTGGAGCTGGATTTTTAGCAGCACGGGCGGGCAGCTGGCAGACCTCCGTATGTGCCAGCGGCCTTTTGGCCTGGCCTAGGGTGGGGGGCCCGGACCTGGGTCACCCGAACCCCCTCTCCCCCTTTCCTCCGGATCTCCAGGTGGGTTTCTGGGAGGAGCTGATGGGGCACCCTGGGTTTTCCCCCACTCCCAGGCCGGCTCTAGAGGGTGGATCAGGGGGTGTAGTTTGATCTGGGGGGAGGCAAATAATTTCTCAGCTATACTCAGGCTGTCACTGGCAATTTCATACCAGTCTACATTTTGAAACTGCGCGGGGGCTAGCGCCCCCGCGCGATCATATGCTCCTCCCAACCATCAGTACCCCAGATTTACCCTTCTTAACTTCAGTAACACACAGCTTCAATCTCTGACCAAAGACATACAGTAGATCTTACAAATCCCAGAACTATTTAGAAGGACACATATCGAACACATATTGAACACATATATTTTTTGAATATTTTATGGTTATTTTCTTTAACTGCTGTAACTCTCTATTCTTCTACCATGATGTTTCTATCCACTTTTCATCTTGTCTTTTCTTTGTAAGCTGTTCAGTAAGGATTGTGGTGGAACTATCCCTCAGTTTGATGCCTATGATTGAACTATGTCATGGAAATTGCTGGTCTTGTTCCTATTGCCTCCAGATGCACCAATAACGCTTCGTGGCATTGATCCTTGTTTGCATAGACACATTAAAATGGGAAAACACTATACATACAGATTAGTTATTATCTAATAAATCTCATTACAATGTACCTTACACCCTGAATATTGATATAATGACCTGGCATAGGCCTCAGTTGAATGGGCATTCTCCATTCACGCTGGAACCAGGCAAGCTATCTACGAAACATCCAAGGTCTTTTATAGCAACAGTTGGAAGCAGTCCTCTACCAGGAAAGACACTACCAAGGGTGTGACATCGACCTCCTAATAAGACACTTCCGTTTACACTGAGAAGACGTGACAACAACAATGACCTGCGAGAAGACATGACAACAACGATGACCTGCTCTACAGGACATGGTTCTCTCTATTGCCCCTTAAGTGTGAGGTGAAACGAGAGGATGCTCTGCACCATCCTGACTGCAATATGGGATATGCAGACTCCAGGATCTTTAATACAGAAGAATGATACCAACAACAGAGACTATGTGAGGAATGGAGGTGTATTGCCACTACAGACTATGACTTGAATTGGACAAACTAGTTTGCCTGGAGCCTAGAGTCAGTCCTGTGCCAGGAAACTTCAGGGGTAGGGTCTCCATGTATTTAGACCATAATTTGTCTTTCCATGTCCCTTATGTTTTGGTGGGCCTATGCAAACAAATGCCACTTTAATATCGTTTTTTACTATGTTCTCTTGATTCCAATCCTTAAGAAAAACAACCCATTAAAACTTTTTGAGGTTAACTTAAACTAGTAAGCATGTGCATGGAACTAGATAAATGTACTTTGCCCTCAATGTTTAAAGAGTTACATAAGTCTAATATCTTTAGATTATATGGTGTGCTGCTAAGAAACAATATGTACTACAACTGGGGATTTGAGGGACAAAGTAATTGTACATGGGTTCAGTTTTGTTTTTCTTAATGTTCTTTGGCTGAAAGTTCAAGGCTGGGATATCATCGATGGAACTACTGAGAATCCTGTTTATGGGTGATTGGGCTTCCACTGTAACTTTACCCTGTCCTCTTTCTTTGCATCTTTGTTGTCATAATTAAAATAATAAAAAAAATAATTAATAAAAAAAAAAACTTTGCCTAGGAATAAGTTGCCAATTTTTATATTTTTAATTTATCAAGTGACCATGATGTTAATTGCTCTTTGTACTTTATGGATTTATTAAGTAAAATAAAATAGAATTAACAGGTACTATGTGAATTTAAGATGGCATATAAAAAAATCCAGATCAAAAAATAATGGCCAGACAGGGGCCGGAGAGATAGCATGGAGGTAAGGCGTTTGCCTTTCATGCAGGAGGTCATCAGTTCGAATCCCGGCATCCCATATGGTCCCCTGTGCCTGCCAGGAGCAATTTCTGAGCCTGGCGCCAGAAATAACCCCTGAGCACTGCCGGGTATGACCCAAAAACCACACACACACAAAAATAATAATAATGCCCAGACAAATACCTAAGACTATCTTATCTGTACTCACTTGCTATTCACATGACTATATTTGGTTTATTTTGTTTATAATTGGAAAAAAATTTTATTTTTAGAAATGCCAGGTCTGTAATATAATCTAAAATTAGGAAGAGACAACAACTAATGAGGAATGTACATTTTCAGTGACATCTAAAGACATGTTTACTAAATTAAAATTTTTTTTATGATTTAACATTTAGATCTGTAGCTTAGCTTTATTGAATTTCCTTCTCTTTTTAGGATTTAAATGCTCAGAAAAACTTAAATGTTCAGGTTGATGATGATGACACTAATGAAATAATTCAAATAGACGGAGCTGGTGATACATCTTCCAATGATGAGATGGATAGGAAAAAAAATCTAGATGAGAGTGAATTTCTAGAGGCAGGAGAGTTGAAAATCCTTGAAGAGGAAGCAGAGAGCACATCAGATGAAGAGTCAACAGCCAGCAGCAGTGACAATGAGGACCCTCAACTAAACATTGTAGAAGAAGTAAGTATTTCCTCTTTGGTTGTTGGTGTGTGGGCATTATCCAGTATTGTTCAGGAGTGAGTTCTTGCAGTGCTCAGGAATTTCTATGCCTCACTGGGTATTAAACTGACACAAGTTGCATGTGTGATGTAAGATGTAAGAATCTTACATGGATCACTTCTTTTTTTTTTAAGTACTTTATTTAAACACTGTGATTAAAAGGATGCTCATAATACAGTTTTTCCCCCCACAAATACTAAGCAGTTACTACTGAGTTTCAGTAATAGAATGTCCAACACTCTTCACCAGTACACATTTCCTGCCACCAATGTACCCAGTTTCACATACGCCCTTTCCCCTGCCTGTCTCTGGGGTAGACATTTTTATGCCCCCCATTTTCCCCTTTTAGATATTGTGATTTGCTCACATTGTTGCTGAAGGAGTACTATGTATATAACTTTCTTCCTTTCAGCACCCAGTTCTTGTCCAGAGTGATCGTTTCCAACTTTCAATGTCCTAGTTCTCCCTTCAGTGCTCTAACTGTACTCTTTTTTTTTTTTTTTTTTTTTTTGGTTTTTGGGCCACACCCGTTTGACGCTCAGGGGTTACTCCTGGCTATGTGCTCAGAAATCGCCCCTGGCTTGGGTGGACCATATGGGACGCCGGGGGATCGAACCGAGGTCCTTCCTTGGCTAGCGCTTGCAAGGCAGACACCTTACCTCCAGCGCCACCTACCCGGCCCCTCTAACTGTACTCTTGCTCTTTGTGGCAAACTTCCTATCATGGACTGGTCCTCCTGGCCCTTGTCTCTATTGTCTCTGGATTACCATAATATATATTTTTATATTCCTCAAATGAGTATGTTCCTTTTATGTCTACCCTGCTTACTTGACTCATTTCACTCAGCATAATGTTCTCCATATGCACATGGATTACTTTTAAGCAGATACTTTTAAATGGAAGTACACAACATTTGTATTTTAGTATACTTGAGAATCCAAAGGAAGAACAATGAAAATAAGCTTGTCCATTGTTATTTCTGCATTGGTAATTTAATTCAGTATTAAGTATTTAGGAATAATGAACGATGTTTATCTCAAGAGAATGGGACGTTTAGATGATAAGTGTGGAAGTAGAGAAAGCAGTCAAGGTAGCAGTGCTATAATTTGAATAAATGCCATGGAGTATTTATGAACAATTAAGAAGCACACAAATAGTATTAACTGTCATTTATGATGGCTTTACCTGTATAGCAGGTACCAATATTATTAATTTTGGGGGGAAACTTAACCTAGAAGTGCTCATAGCTTCTGGTAGTGCTCAAGGAATTAGATAAGGGATCCAATTGGGTTGGCTGGAGACAAGGCAATCACTATAACTGCTGCACTCTCTCTCCAGCTCAGGTCCTACAATATTATCTGGTTTTGTTCACTTAATATTCCCAGTGTTCTGTGCTTCTTATTCCTACACTTTTTGTATTGTGATATGTGGGAGTTTTAGTGACCGGTTGAAGGTTAGTCCTGCAGTTATTAGGGAGTTGTGCTGGGATGCAAACAGGCTATTTGACTTACAAGAATAATATTATCCTCCAAATCTCATGATTTGTATATGTCTTTCTTTAAAACATTCAAAGCAACCACAAAGTTCCTTAATACATTCTTCTCTCTTCTGTAGGACCCTTTAAATTCTGGGGATGACGTCAGTGAGCAGGATGTGCCGGACCTGTTTGACACAGATAATGTGATTGTGTGTCAGTATGATAAGGTACTATATTCATCTCTTAGATTTTGGCTTTATTTATTGTATTCATAGTACAAAGATATGAAATAATGAGAAATATGATGAGTTCCAGCTCCTGGTTAAATTACTTTTGAGACCATCAACTCTGTACTTTTTTTTTTGGAGGGGGCAGTGGGAGAGTATGAACTTTGAGTCTAACCCTGTGTACTGTGTGGTCTCTGTGATGTAAAAATAATATCTATCTTGGGGCCGGAGTGGTGGCGTAAGGTGTCTGCCTTGCGTGCTTGCTAGCCTAAGATAGACTGCAGTTCGATCCCCCACTGTCCCATATGGTCCCCCAGCTAGGGGGATTTCTGAGTGTATAGCCAGGAGTAATCTTTGAGCATCACCAGGTGTGACCCAACCCCTCCTCCCCCCAAAAAAGAAACCTGTCTTAAGGAGATGAAAGTTTTATTAGAACCAGATATTTTTTTTATGGAATTATAAAATGGCATGCAGTATGATGGTGGTTAAATCAAAAGCTCAGATATATATCAGGTGAATCAAATGATAAATTCTTTTGTTATTTGATTAAACACTAAGCTAGATGGCATAGACATTAAGTATTGAAAGTGGCTAAGAAAGGTAAGAAAGCATTTGTAGCTGGAGTTCCCCACAGATCCTTCCCTGGGGTGGTGGAGCTTTGGAGAAAGTCTTGAATGATTTCTAGGCCATAGATGTGTGTGGAGAGAAGACATTCAGAGAGGAAAAAGACCAGATAAGTGAATACATGTCAACTGCAGTAAAAGGGCTAACAATGGGTCGATTTTGCTTGAATAAACTGTTTTATGTTTTGGATGTATTGGAATATAATATCTTGTTATTCGACTCTTGTTCCCCCCTTCTGAATGGGGAACAGTATGGGGAGTAAATTGGAAAATGACGAATCTTGCTAGGAGACATCCAAGTTTTGAACCTTTTCAGAATGTTATCAAGAAAACCTTAATTGGATTTCAAAACCAATGAAAACCTTATTTACTAATTTGGGAGAGGTAGATGGTAAGTAAAACATAGCTAGTGAAGACATAGAGGCCAGATACAAAATTAAGGAAGAAAGTGTAGAATATAGAAGAGCTAATGATGGTTATGAGAGGACCTAGGACTTGGTTAGTTTGACAGTAGAAATGATGACAAAGAAGAAACCAAAGTGGCTACTCTTTAGCTTTCTAGCCTAGAAATTAAGCTAATAGCAATTTAACAATTCAAATATAATCCTGCCTTTTCTCTCTTAAAAAACAATCTAGTTAAAAAAAACACCAAAAAAAAAAAAAAAAACCCCAATATAGTTGTAATGGTATGGGATGGTCAGTTTTTGTCCTTAATTCACTCATATTTGTGACTTTTAAAAAAGCATCTTTGGGGGTTGGAGTAAAGATACAGTAGCTGAATTTGGTTTGATCCCCAACATCCTATTTGGTCCCTTGAGCACTACGAGGAGTGATTCCTGAGCATAGTCAGGAGTATGTAACTCTTAAGAATCACCAGGGGTGGCCCCAAACCAAAATATACAAAGGCATCCTTGAGATATGTTTAATATTACATAATATATTAACTTAATGTGTGCAGTGCCACTTAGTATGATCTGTTTCATGGTTAGCTTTCAACACTCTGAGTTTGAACACATTTTGCTCCCCTTCTCAGAAGGAACCTTCACTTCTCCCTTCCTTGTCTTCTCATTTCCTCTTAGCTACCCCAAGTAGGAGGTATGTACACATTTTCACAGTTTGTCTTTACTGAGCTCCTGATTCTCTAGTTTTCTATAAGACAATTTATTATTAGTAGACTTTCATGACTAGCTTCTTATAAACACTCACATTGTGCTTCAAGACTCACTGTGCATAGCATGCAACCATTTTACTGCTGAATACTGGCCCATCTTTTGGATGACTATACCATGTTTGCACATGGATACTCTGTTGATGACATCCAAAGCAGCATTTGGAATAGTATACCTCTCAGCAGTTATAAACTTTTGTTCCCATCTGCAGCATATGAAGTCCATATGAAGTCATATTGGTCCATATTCTCAATAGTTTTGTTATCTGACTTGTTTTGTTTTGGGGTCACACTCCATGGTGCTTAGGGCTTACTCCTGGTACTACACTCAGGAATTATTCCTAGCAGGGCTTGGGGAACCATATGAGGTGCTGGGAATTAAACCATATGAAAGGCAAATTTCCTGCCCACTGTATTCTCTGACATTTTAATTATCTGACATTATCTAACATTTTAATTCTTTTGGCTTAGTATGTGCAAAGTATCTCATTCTGGTTTTGATTTGCAGTTTCTTGACATATATTTTATATTTGCATTTTTGACTGTTTTCACCAACAATTTTAGTATACATGGGGGAAAGAGAGATGATGATCTTTTAAAATTCTATAAAAACACAAAATCCTTTTCTTTAAACATATGATTTTTTTCCTTCATTATAATACTTTATATGAGAGGAAGTGGCATGTTAGATGCAGGTAAGTATAAACGTAAGAAGAAATATGCTATAGAAAAAGGAAATACTTTTGTTTGTTTATTTTATTTTGGAACCATATATACTGTGCTCAGGGCTCTCTTACACTGTTCTCAGGAATCACTCCTAGCGGAGCTCAGGAGTAATATGGGATGCCAGGAATTGAACCCGGGTCAACTGCATGTAAAGTAAACACTTTACCTATTTTACTGTTTCTCTGAGCCTTAAAACAATTCTTTGAAACTTATTTTAGTTTCTTATGAACTATAAGGCACTAAATTATGTATCCAGGAGTCTCAAACTTGCGGCCCGCGGACCGTTTGCGGCCCTCTGTACAACATTTTGTGGCCCTGCCCTAGAGGAATCTTTTTTTTTTGCTTTGTTTTGTTTTAGTTGTTTGGGTCACATCGCCCAAAGTTCGAGGCTTACTACTGACTTTGCACTCAAGAATCACCCCGACTTTGCCTCCTGTGGCCCCCAGGTAAATTGAGTTTGAGTCAATGCATACATTGTATGCCTTCCATCAAGTCACAATAATTTCCTAGAACATTTTAGACAGGATTTTCCTTTGTTGGACTGCATTATGGGAGATAACTTGCAATTAGTTATATCAGGGTTTGTATTTTTCAAAATGTTTTATATTTGACTTCTGTTTCTTATAACCCCAGCTCGAGTAGATAGGTTGATATTCAATGCATAGTGTTAACAAAAATCTAGTTGTCTGAGAGTGCTTTTAAATGAGTGAATATTTTATGAGCAGTACTAAAAATTTAATGGAAACCAGGGCATCAGGGAGCAGTTGAAAAGTTGTTACAAGGGAGAGATGACAAAGAGAATGTATCTCTAAGGTCAGAGGAGAGTGGAGTAGGGATTAGCAGTGATTTTTGTAAAAGCATAATGTCCATGTTACGGACAATGGCAGGAGTGTTTCAATTAGCACCAAATACACTAGACTTTTTGAAGAGCTTTATCACTCAGTGTTCTTTGAAGACCAAAGCATCTATCTGTTCCCTTCGAAGAACCAAATTTTAAGTTTTACCCTCGAGTACTAAATAAAAGCATATGTTTAACTTCCCCAAGTCACCTGAATCCTCATTACATTTGGAGCAGAGCTAATTTCTTGCTGTTTTTCTATTGGTTCCCTCACCCTGTTCTTCATTAGCATATGGAATATACCTTTAAAACTTACAAATTACAACTGTTGAAAAACATTAATATTAAGATGTGCAATGAGAAAGGTTAAGTGAAGGTCACTCCTGGGAAACACTGTGAAAATGAAAGGTCTACAGCTATTTCTGAAGTCCAAGAATAGCTGAGAATATAAAGATTACAGTAATGAGGATATTGCAGGAAGGTTTAATGTTGACAAAGACTGATGGGCGTGTTCTGTGCTATAAATAAGATCTTGTACAGTGGAATGTAAACTGAATATGTTTCATTTATCAGTGAGCAGACTTTGGTCTCTAAGGCTTTGTCCTTTCATGATAATACAATGAGTAATTGGTAAATCGTTAACCATTTTCTC